>NC_058084.1:467374263-467604521 GCF_014858855.1 Bufo gargarizans
TGACAGCCTGGAGATTGATGAGTCCCTTCTAGAGCCTGAAGGGCTATCAGCAGCGGTCTTAAGAACGATGTCTCATTCCAGAGCTCCTGCGACATTCAAGGCCTATGCCAGGGTAAAGCATATTTTTCTTCTATGGTGTGCATTTCATCAGATACCATCTCAAGATCCTCCAGTATCAGCTATTCTCCAGTTAATGCAGGATGGACTAGATAAGGGCCTCAACCCTTCTACACTCAAGGTACAGATCTCAGGTCTGTTTGCCGCGTTTGGCAGATCTTTACATCAAGACCCTCTGATTAAGAGGTTCCTTAAAGGAGCCGTACGTCTTAAGCCTAGCACTTTTAGACCTATATTGCAGTGGGATCTCTCAGTGGTGCTTAAAGGATTGAGTGGTTCTCCCTTTGAACCTCAAGAATCCCCGGAAGAAGTGGACTTTAAGTTTTTATCGTGGAAGGTAACCTTTGTGTTGGCCATAGCTTCAACGTTTTGTTGGCCAAACGCATTTCAGAGCTCCAGGCTTTTTCGGCATATGAGCCATGAACTTTATTTTTACCGGACAGAGTCCTTTTACGTTTCTTACCCACCTTTTTCCCTAAGGTTCCCTCTGTGAACAACATTAATCAAGTTATGTCTTTGCCTGTGTTATGTTCCTCTTCTTCCTCTCCAGAAGAAACTTCCCTCCATACTCTGGATGTGGCCAGATGTTTGAGAGTCTACATTGAGAGATCCCGGGAGTTCAGAAGGTCAGAGAATCTTCTTATCCTGTTCTTTGGCAGGAATAAGGGCTAGAAGGCCTCTAAGCCTACTCTAAGTAGATGGATCAGAGAGGCCATCAGAGAATCTTTTGCTTCCCAAAATAGACCTCCTCCTGCCTTTGTCACTGCTCACTCCACCCGAGCAGTCTCTACTAGTTGGGCCGAAAGGTCTCTTATTCCACTGGAACAGATCTGTTCCGCGGCCTCCTGGAGCTCACATTCTACCTTTGTGAATCATTATAGACTCAACCTCAGGGGTTCAGAAGACACTGCCTTTGGGAGGTCTGTTTTGAATTCCATTCAGCATTGAAGTCTTCACCCTTAGGTTAACTTCTTGCTAAGTCCCCACATGTGCTGCTGGTTAGGACGTAAGGGAAGCGTTAATATCTTAATGATAATTTGTTTTCCCTTAGTCTTAACAGAGGAACACAAGTAGCCCTCCCTTATGTTTTTTGAGAGTTTCTTGTTATAACACGCTGTTGTATGGGGGGGTTTGGCCTCTTATAGTGAGGTAATGGGGGCGTTAATTTACTTGATTACTTGACTTCATTAAATATTTCGTCTGTCCTACCAATTTCACTGGGGCGGATAAACCCCCCATGTGCTGCTGTTAGGACTAAGGGAAAACAAATTATCGTTAAGAAATTAACGCATATATATATACTGCAGCAGAGAATAGTATAACGTATATATATATATATACTACTACAGAGGATAGTATACAGTATATATATACAGTATCTCACAAAAGTCAGCACACTCCTCACATTTTTATAGATATTTTATTATATCTTTTCCTGGGACAACTCTGAAGATCTGACACTTTGATACAATGTACAGTAGTCCGTGTACAGCTTATATAACAGTGTAAATTGGATGTGCCCTCAAAATAACTCAACACACAGTCATTAATGTCTAAACCACTGTCAACAAAAGTGAGGACACCCCTAAGGGAAAATGGCCAAATTGTGCCGAATTGGCCATTTTCCATCCCCGGTGTCATGTGACTTGTTAGTGTTACAAGGTCTCAGGTGTGAATGGGGAGCAGGTGTGATAAATGTGGTGTCATCGCTCTCACAATCTGTGATACTGGTCACTGGAAGCTCCACATGGCTCCTCATGGCAAAGAACTCTCTAAAGAGCTGGAAAAAAAGATTGTTGCTCTACATAAAGATGGCCGAGGCTATAAGAAGATCGCCAACACCCTGACACTGAGCTGCCGCACGGTGGCCAAGACCATACGGCTGTTTAACAAGACAGGTTCCACTCAGAACAGGCCTCGTCATGGTTGACGATAAACTTATTTGGTTCAGATGGTGTCAAGCTTGTGTGGCGGCAACCAGGTGAGGAGCACAAAGACACGTGTGTCCTGCCTACAGTGAAGCATGGTGGATGGACAGTCATGGTCTGGGGCTGCAGGAGTGCTGCCGGCTGTGGGGGCCTACAGGTCATTGAGGGAACCATGAATGTCAACGTGTACTGTGACATACTGAAGCAGAGCATGATCCACTCCCTTCAAAAACTACACACTACATATCACCAGTACACACTACATATCACCAGCACACACTACATATCACCAGCACACACTACATATCACCAGCACACACTACATATCACCAGCACACACTACATATCACCAGTACGCACTACATATCACCAGTACACACTACATATCACCAGTACACACTACAGATCACCAGCACACACTACATATCACCAGCACACACTACATATCACCAGCACACACTACATATCACCAGTACACACTACATATCACCAGCACACACTACATATCACCAGTACATACTACATATCACCAGCACACACTACATATCACCAGTACATACTACATATCACCAGCACACACTACATATCACCAGTACATACTACATATCACCAGTACACACTACATATCACCAGCGCACACTACATATCACCAGTACATACTACATATCACCAGCGCACACTACATATCACCAGCACACACTACATATCACCAGCACACACTACATATCACCAGTACATACTACATATCACCAGCACATACTACATATCACCAGCACACACTACATATCACCAGCACACACTACATATCACCAGTACATACAACATATCACCAGCACACACTACATATCACCAGCACACACTACATATCACCAGTACACACTACATATCACCAGCACATACTACATATCACCAGTACACACTACATATCACCAGCACATACTACATATCACCAGTACACACTACATATCACCAGCACACACTACATATCACCAGTACACACTACATATCACCAGCACACACTACATATCACCAGCACATACTACATATCACCAGCACACACTACATATCACCAGTACATACTACATATCATCAGCACACACTACATATCACCAGCACATACTACATATCACCAGTACACACTACATATCACCAGCACATACTACATATCACCAGCACACACTACATATCACCAGCACACACTACATATCACCAGTACACACTACATATCACCAGCACACACTACATATCACCAGTACATACTACATATCACCAGCACACACTACATATCACCAGTACATACTACATATCACCAGCACACACTACATATCACCAGTACATACTACATATCACCAGTACACACTACATATCACCAGCGCACACTACATATCACCAGTACATACTACATATCACCAGCGCACACTACATATCACCAGCACACACTACATATCACCAGTACATACTACATATCACCAGCACATACTACATATCACCAGCACACACTACATATCACCAGCACACACTACATATCACCAGTACATACAACATATCACCAGTACACACTACATATCACCAGCACACACTACATATCACCAGTACACACTACATATCACCAGCACATACTACATATCACCAGTACACACTACATATCACCAGCACATACTACATATCACCAGTACACACTACATATCACCAGCACACACTACATATCACCAGTACACACTACATATCACCAGCACACACTACATATCACCAGCACATACTACATATCACCAGCACACACTACATATCACCAGAACATACTACATATCATCAGCACACACTACATATCACCAGCACATACTACATATCACCAGTACACACTACATATCACCAGCACATACTACATATCACCAGCACACACTACATATCACCAGCACACACTACATATCACCAATACACACTACATATCACCAGCACACACTACATATCACCAGTACATACTACATATCACCAGCACACACTACATATCACCAGTACATACTACATATCACCAGCACACACTACATATCACCAGTACATACTACATATCACCAGTACACACTACATATCACCAGCGCACACCACATATCACCAGTACATACTACATATCACCAGCGCACACTACATATCACCAGCACACACTACATATCACCAGCACACACTACATATCACCAGCACACACTACATATCACCAGTACATACTACATATCACCAGCACACACTACATATCACCAGTACACACTACATATCACCAGTACATACTACATATCACCAGTACACACTACATATCACCAGCACACACTACATATCACCAGTACACACTACATATCACCAGCACATACTACATATCAATAGTACACACTACATATCACCAGCACATACTACATATCACCAGTACACACTACATATCACCAGCACACACTACATATCACCAGTACATACTACATATCACCAGCACACACTACATATCACCAGCACATACTACATATCACCAGCACACATTACATATCACCAGTACATACTACATATCATCAGCACACACTACATATCACCAGCACATACTACATATCACCAGTACACACTACATATCACCAGCACATACTACATATCACCAGCACACATTACATATCACCAGCACATACTACATATCACCAGCACACACTACATATCACCAGTACACACTACATATCACCAGTACATACTACATATCACTAGTACACACTACATATCACCAGCGCACACTACATATCACCAGTACACACTACATATCACCAGCACACACTACATATCACCAGTACATACTACATATCACCAGCACACACTACATATCACCAGCACACACTACATATCACCAGTACACACTGCATATCACCAGCACACACTACATATCACCAGTACATACTACATATCACCAGCACACACTACATATCACCAGCACATACTACATATCACCAGCACACACTACATATCACCAGCACATACTACATATCACCAGCACACACTACATATCACCAGCACACACTACATATCACCAGCACATACTACATATCACCAGCACACACTACATATCACCAGCACATACTACATATCACCAGCACACACTACATATCACCAGTACGCACTACATATCACCAGTACACACTACATATCACCAGTACACACTACATATCACCAGTACACACTACAGATCACCAGCACACACTACATATCACCAGCACACACTACATATCACCAGTACATACTACATATCACCAGCACATACTACATATCACCAGCACACACTACATATCACCAGTACACACTACATATCACCAGTACATACTACATATCACCAGTACACACTACATATCACCAGCACACACTACATATCACCAGTACACACTACATATCACCAGCACATACTACATATCACCAGTACACACTACATATCACCAGCACATACTACATATCACCAGTACACACTACATATCACCAGCACACACTACATATCACCAGTACACACTACATATCACCAGCACACACTACATATCACCAGCACATACTACATATCACCAGCACACACTACATATCACCAGTACATACTACATATCATCAGCACACACTACATATCACCAGCACATACTACATATCACCAGTACACACTACATATCACCAGCACATACTACATATCACCAGCACACACTACATATCACCAGCACACACTACATATCACCAGTACGCACTACATATCACCAGAACACACTACATATCACCAGTACACACTACATATCACCAGCACACACTACATATCACCAGTACATACTACATATCACCAGCACACACTACATATCACCAGTACATACTACATATCACCAGCGCACACTACATATCACCAGTGCACACTACATATCACCAGTACACACTACATATCACCAGCACATACTACATATCACCAGTACACACTACATATCACCAGCGCACACTACATATCACCAGTACACACTACATATCACCAGCACACACTACATATCACCAGTACATACTACATATCACCAGCACACACTACATATCACCAGTACACACTGCATATCACCAGCACACACTGCATATCACCAGCACATACTACATATCACCAGCACACACTACATATCACCAGCACATACTACATATCACCAGCACACACTACATATCACCAGCACATACTACATATCACCAGCACACACTACATATCACCAGCACACACTACATATCACCAGCACATACTACATATCACCAGCACACACTACATATCACCAGTACGCACTACATATCACCAGTACACACTACATATCACCAGTACACACTACATATCACCAGTACACACTACAGATCACCAGCACACACTACATATCACCAGCACACACTACATATCACCAGCACACACTACATATCACCAGTACATACTACATATCACCAGCACATACTACATATCACCAGCACACACTACATATCACCAGTACACACTACATATCACCAGTACATACTACATATCACCAGTACACACTACATATCACCAGCACACACTACATATCACCAGTACATACTACATATCACCAGTACACACTACATATCACCAGCACACACTACATATCACCAGTACACACTACATATCACCAGCACATACTACATATCACCAGTACACACTACATATCACCAGCACATACTACATATCACCAGTACACACTACATATCACCAGCACACACTACATATTACCAGTACACACTACATATCACCAGCACACACTACATATCACCAGTACACACTACATATCACCAGCACACACTACATATCACCAGCACATACTACATATCACCAGCACACACTACATATCACCAGCACATACTACATATCACCAGCACACACTACATATCACCAGTACATACTACATATCATCAGCACACACTACATATCACCAGCACATACTATATATCACCAGTACACACTACATATCACCAGCACATACTACATATCACCAGCACACACTACATATCACCAGCACATACTACATATCACCAGCACACACTACATATCACCAGTACACACTACATATCACCAGCACACACTACATATCACCAGCACACACTACATATCACCAGCACATACTACATATCACCAGCACACACTACATATCACCAGTACATACTACATATCACCAGCACACACTACATATCACCAGTACATACTACATATCACCAGCACACACTACATATCACCAGCACATACTACATATCACCAGCACATACTACATATCACCAGCACACACTACATATCACCAGTACACACTACATATCACCAGTACATACTACATATCACCAGCACATACTACATATCACCAGCACACACTACATATCACCAGCACATACTACATATCACTAGCACACACTACATATCACCAGTACACACTACATATCACCAGCACACACTACATATCACCAGCACACACTACATATCACCAGTACACACTACATATCACCAGCACACACTACATATCACCAGTACATACTACATATCACCAGCACACACTACATATCACCAGTACACACTACATATCACCAGTACATACTACATATCACCAGCACACACTACATATCACCATCACACACTACATATCACCAGCACACACTACATATCACCAGCGCACACTACATATCACCAGTACACACTACATATCACCAGCACACACTACATATCACCAGCACATACTACATATCACCAGCACATACTACATATCACCAGCACACACTACATATCACTAGTACACACTACATATCACCAGTACATACTACATATCACCAGTACATACTACATATCACCAGCACATACTACATATCACCAGCACACACTAATATCACCAGCACATACTACATATCACCAGCACATACTACATATCACCAGCACACACTACATATCACCAGTACACACTACATATCACCAGCACACACTACATATCACCAGTACACACTACATATCACCAGCACACACTACATATCACCAGTACATACTACATATCACCAGCACATACTACATATCACCAGCACACACTACATATCACTAGTACATACTACATATCACCAGCACACACTACATATCACCAGTACATACTACATATCACCAGCACATACTACATATCACCAGCACACACTACAGATCACCAGCACACACTACATATCACCAGTACATACTACATATCACCAGCACACACTACATATCACCAGCACACACTACATATCACCAGCACATACTACATATCACCAGCACATACTACATATCACCGGGACACACTACATATCACCAGTACATACTACATATCACCAGTACATACTACATATCACCAGTACACACTACATATCACCAGCGCACACTACATATCACCAGTACACACTACATATCACCAGCACACACTAAATATCACCAGTACATACTACATATCACCAGTACATACTACATATCACCAGCACACACTACATATCACCAGTACATACTACATATCACCAGTACACACTACATATCACCAGCACACACTACATATCACCAGCACACACTACATATCACCAGCACATACTACATATCACCAGTACACACTACATATCACTAGTACATACTACATATCACCAGTACATACTACATATCACCAGTACACACTACATATCACCAGCGCACACTACATATCACCAGCACACACTACATATCACCAGCACACACTACATATCACCAGTACATACTACATATCACCAGTACACACTACATATCACCAGCACACACTACATATCACCAGTACATACTACATATCACCAGTACACACTACATATCACCAGCACACACTACATATCACCAGCACACACTACATATCACCAGCACATACTACATATCACCAGTACACACTACATATCACTAGTACATACTACATATCACCAGTACATACTACATATCACCAGTACACACTACATATCACCAGCGCACACTACATATCACCAGTACACACTACATATCACCAGCACACACTACATATCACCAGTACATACTACATATCACCAGTACACACTACATATCACCAGCACACACTACATATCACCAGCACACACTACATATCACCAGTACACACTACATATCACCAGCTCACACTACATATCACCAGTACATACTACATATCACCAGCACACACTACATATCACCAGCACACACTACATATCACCAGCACACACTACATATCACCAGCACACACTACATATCACCAGTACATACTACATATCACCAGCACATACTACATATCACCAGCACACACTACATATCACTAGTACATACTACATATCACCAGCACACACTACATATCACCAGTACATACTACATATCACCAGCACATACTACATATCACCAGCACACACTACAGATCACCAGCACACACTACATATCACCAGTACATACTACATATCACCAGCACACACTACATATCACCAGCACACACTACATATCACCAGCACACACTACATATCACCAGCACATACTACATATCACCAGCACATACTACATATCACCGGCACACACTACATATCACCAGTACATACTACATATCACCAGTACATACTACATATCACCAGTACACACTACATATCACCAGCGCACACTACATATCACCAGTACACACTACATATCACCAGCACACACTACATATCACCAGTACATACTACATATCACCAGTACATACTACATATCACCAGCACACACTACATATCACCAGTACATACTACATATCACCAGTACACACTACATATCACCAGCACACACTACATATCACCAGCACACACTACATATCACCAGCACATACTACATATCACCAGTACACACTACATATCACTAGTACATACTACATATCACCAGTACATACTACATATCACCAGTACACACTACATATCACCAGCGCACACTACATATCACCAGCACACACTACATATCACCAGCACACACTACATATCACCAGTACATACTACATATCACCAGTACACACTACATATCACCAGCACACACTACATATCACCAGTACATACTACATATCACCAGTACACACTACATATCACCAGCACACACTACATATCACCAGCACACACTACATATCACCAGCACATACTACATATCACCAGTACACACTACATATCACTAGTACATACTACATATCACCAGTACATACTACATATCACCAGTACACACTACATATCACCAGCGCACACTACATATCACCAGTACACACTACATATCACCAGCACACACTACATATCACCAGTACATACTACATATCACCAGTACACACTACATATCACCAGCACACACTACATATCACCAGCACACACTACATATCACCAGTACACACTACATATCACCAGCTCACACTACATATCACCAGTACATACTACATATCACCAGCACACACTACATATCACCAGCACACACTACATATCACCAGCACATACTACATATCACCAGCACACACTACATATCACCAGCACATACTACATATCACCGGCACACACTACATATCACCAGTACATACTACATATCACCAGCACATACTACATATCACCAGTACACACTACATATCACCAGCGCACACTACATATCACCAGTACACACTACATATCACCAGCACACACTACATATCACCAGCACATACTACATATCACCAGTACATACTACATATCACCAGCACACACTACATATCACCAGTACATACTACATATCACCAGTACACACTACATATCACCAGCACACACTACATATCACCAGCACACACTACATATCACCAGCACATACTACATATCACCAGTACACACTACATATCACTAGTACATACTACATATCACCAGTACATACTACATATCACCAGTACACACTACATATCACCAGCGCACACTACATATCACCAGTACACACTACATATCACCAGCACACACTACATATCACCAGTACATACTACATATCACCAGTACATACTACATATCACCAGCACACACTACATATCACCAGTACATACTACATATCACCAGTACACACTACATATCACCAGCACACACTACATATCACCAGCACACACTACATATCACCAGTACACACTACATATCACCAGCACACACTACATATCACCAGTACATACTACATATCACCAGCACACACTACATATCACCAGCACACACTACATATCACCAGTACATACTACATATCACCAGTACACACTACATATCACCAGCGCACACTACATATCACCAGTACACACTACATATCACCAGCACACACTACATATCACCAGTACATACTACATATCACCAGCACACACTACATATCACCAGCACACACTACATATCACCAGCGCACACTACATATCACCAGCACACACTACATATCACCAGTACATACTACATATCACCAGCACACACTACATATCACCAGCACATACTACATATCACCAGCACACACTACATATCACCAGCACATACTACATATCACCAGCACACACTACATATCACCAGTACGCACTACATATCACCAGTACACACTACATATCACCAGTACACACTACAGATCACCAGCACACACTACATATCACCAGTACATATGATGGGGGGACTTACGAAGGACGTTATGCCAGTTTTTGGCATAACAAAAGTGGTAAGACCCCATTTTGCGCAGTTTTTTTTACACCAGTGAGACTGTATTTTGGTGTTTCTGTGCCGGCTCGTCAGTCGGGAGTGACCGCAGAGTGGGGGGGGGCCTGGCCGGGGCTGAGACATTGACCGTCTTCTATGCCTGGGAACAGACGTCAAGGCCGGAGTCATTTTTACTCCAGGCGCCCAGACCGCGGGGGTTTCCCCCAATTTATGACGAGACCTGAGCCTCATATTAATTAGGCACCTTGCGCCAGAAGGTGGTCTCTGTAGACTACCCGCATTGTGTTACAAGAGCGCTCAGATTGCTGATGTCTGAGGGTCGGTTTACATGGCGATTTTGGCTGCGACTGTTGTCGCCATATACAGGGCAAATTTGCCAAAGCATTGAATGGGGTCGTAGCACGACACATTTGCTGCGACCTGCAAATCGGAAAAAATGCAGCAGTATCACAGCCGAGGTCACAGTGTAGATGGACCCCAATACAGCAGTACTGATGGGACGTGGACAGGGGGTGAGTACTTCTCCCAGCGCCGTCTGCACAAACAGCACTTTAAACAGACTAAACTCGCAGACGTTTTGTGCCCTTACAGAGGCCAAGTATGAACAATGTGTCCCACAGTCCTACATACAGAACATACTGCGCGTCACGAGCGCCTCCGAGATCACGTGATGTGAAGCTGCGGACGCCAATACAAAAACAACGACTCAATATTCCTCAATAATACTCACAAGGTTTGCTTCAAGAGCTCACACTCTATCGGCGGCCTGCCGTTACTCCCTACTATCTCTGTATGATGCAATAAGGACTATTACAATTTCCTCCCAAACTGTAATCTGAACAGGCCGCCTCGTGTGCTTCGAGCTTAGGACGCGGATTCATTGAAGAACAGAAGACAGAACGTATGAAATGGAGGTCAATATGATGAAAAGAGTCATAATGCTTAAATATATACAAAAAAGCTTAAAAAAGACAAACAGAAATACAACGTACAACAATAAAAGGAAATAAATCAGAACCCAAACCCTCACGTAGATGGCTCAGTGCCGGCAGAAGACCAGGACAAATCTTCACCACTTCGGTGAGCCCCATGAAATGAACCCCAGCCCCGGTCTTCCTGCCTTATGAACCTTCTCTGTCTATATCTAACCCTCCCCCCCCCATCCTCTGATGTCCACTTGGAGGACCTGAGTATGGCTGGAGTCTGGAGTTCTAGGACGTCAGCCCTGTGGTTGCTGAGGTCTCATTAGCTCATACAACCTCCAAGGCCCAACTTTTGAAAAGCAGAAAGAGGGACATTTTGTGCGGAGCACATCGGGCGCTGCGACAAATTATTTCATAAACTAAGCCTGTAACTCCAGCCAAAACATAACTATACAACCCAGTCCACCTAATGCCCCCATATACAGTGGGATGCGAAAGTTTGGGCAACCTTGTTAATAGTCATGATTTTCCTGTATAAATCGTTGGTTGTTACGATAAAAAATGTCAGTTAAATCTATCATATAGGAGACGCACACAGTGATATCTGAGAAGTGACATGAAGTTTATTGGATTTACAGAAAGTGCTATAATTGTTTAAACAAAATTAGGCAGATGCATAAATTTGGGCGCCCCAAAATAGAAATGAAATCAATATTTAGTAGATCCTCCTTTTGCAGAAATTCCAGCCTCTAAACGCTTCCTGTAGGTTCCAATGAGAGTCTGGATTCTGGTTGAAGGTATTTTGGACCATTCCTCTTTACAAAACATCTTCAGTTCATTCAGGTTTGATGGCTTCCGAGCATGGACAGCTCTCTTTACGTCACACCACAGATTTTCCATGATATTCAGGTCTGGGGACTGAGATGGCCATTCCAGAACGTTGTACTTGTTCCTTAGTGGATTTTGGGCAGTGTTTAGGGTCGTTGTCTTGTTGAAAGATCCAGCCCCGGCGCAGCTTCAGCTTTGTCACTGATTCCTGGACATTGGTCTCCAGAATCTGCTGATACTGAGTGGAATCCATGCGTCCCTCAACTTTGACAAGATTCCCAGTCCCTGCACTGGCCACACAGCCCCACAGCATGATGGAACCACCACCATAGTTTACTGTAGGTAGCAGGTGTTTTTCTTGGAATGCTGTGTTCTTTTTCCTCCATGCATAACGCCCCTTGTTATGGCCAAATAACTCAATGTTAGTTTCATCAGTCCACAGCACCTTATTCCAAAATGAAGCTGGCTTGTCCAAATGTGCTTTAGCCCACCTCAAGCGGCGGAGAAAAGGCTTCCTCTGCATCCCTCTCGCATACAGCATCTCCTTGTGTAAAGTGCGCCGAATGGTTGGACGATGCACAGTGACTCCATCTGCAGCAAGAGGATGTTGTAGGTCTTTGGTGCTGGTCTGTGGGTTGACTCTGACTGTTCTCACCATTCGTCACTTCTGTCTATCCGAGATTTTTCTAGGTCTGACACTTCGAGCCTTAACTTGAGCTGAGCCTGTGGTCTTCCATGTCCTCAATATGTTCCTAACTGTGGAAACAGACGGCGGAAATCTCTGAGAGCTTTCTGTGTCCTTCCCCTAAACCGTGATGGTGAACAATCTGTGTCTTCAGGTCATTTGAGAGTTGTTTTGAGACCCCCATGTTGCTACTCTTCAGAGGAGGGAAACTTACAATTGACCCCCTTAAATACTCTTTCTCATAATTGGATTCACCTGTGTATGTAGGTCAGGGGTCACTGACCTTACCAAGCCAATCTGAGTTCCAATAATTAGTTCTAAAGGTTTTGGAATCAATAAAATGACAACAACAGAGACCACATGTAGCACCGGCCTGATTGTGTTATACAATTATAGCACTTTCTGTAAATCCAATAAACTTCATGTCACTCCTCAGATATCACTGTGTGCGTCTCCTATATGATAGATTTAACTGACATGTTTTATCGTAACAACCAACGATTTATACAGGAAAATCATGACGAGTAACAAGGTCGCCCAAACTTTCACATCCCACTGTAGTAATTACTCCCCCTCCTATGCCAGCACACAGTAGTTATGTCCAGATATGTGCCCCTCACAGCAGTTATGTCCCAATTAGACCTCTCTAGATCCCCAGTCAGACACTATAGACCAGTGGTGGTGAACCTATGGCACGGGTGCCAGAGGCGGCACTTAGAGCCTTCTATGTGGGCACCCGCACCCTGGAAAAAATCTATGGTGTACTAATATGCCTTAGACTTTTCCTGCCATTCATCAGCACATGTAGGTAGGCTATTATAGCTAAATGATAAAGTACATGGAAGATATACCATATTGGTATTCAAGGTAAATTGCCTTTTGGCACTTTTCAATAAACAAGTGGGTTTTGGGTTGCAGTTTGGGCACTCGGTCTGTAAATGGTTCGCCATCACTGCTATAGACCCTCAATCAGACCCTTCAGGCCCCAAATCAGACCTTTCAGACCCCCAATAAGACCCCCAATCAGACCCTTCAGATCCCTAATCAAACCCCCAATTAGGCCCATTATCAGACCCTTCAGACCCCCAATAAGACCCCCAATTAGACCCTTCAGATCCGTAATCAAACACCCAATTAGGCCCATTATCAGACCCTTTAGACCCCCAATCAGACCCTTCAGATCCCTAATCAAACCCCCAATTAGGGCCATTATCAGACCCTTCAGACACCCAATAAGACCCCCAATCAGACCCTTAAGATCCCTAATCAAACCCCCAATTAGGCCCATTATCAGACCCCTCAGACCCCCAATAAGACCCCTCAGATCCGTAATCAAACCCCCAATTAGGCCCATTATCAGACCCTTTAGACCCCCAATCTGACCCTTCAGATCCCTAATCAAACCCCCAAATAGGCCCATTATCAGACCCTTCAGACACCCAATAAGACCCCCAATCAGACCCTTCAGATCCCAAATCAAACCCCCAATTAGGCCCATTATCAGACCCTTCAGACCCCAATAAGACCCCCAATCAGACCCTTCAGATCCCTAATCAAACCCCCAATTAGGCCCATTATCAGACCCTTCAGACCCCCAATCAGACCCTTCAGATCCCTAATCAAACCCCCAATTAGGCCCATTATCAGACCCTTCAGACCCCCAATAAGACCCCCAATCAGACCCTTCAGATCCCTAATCAAACCCCCAATTAGGCCAATTATCAGACCCTTCAGACCCCAATAAGACCCCCAATCAGACCCTTCAGATCCCTAATCAAACCCCCAATTAGGCCCATTATCAGACCCTTCAGACCCCAATAAGACCCCCAATCAGACCCTTCAGATCCCTAATCAAACCTCCAATTAGGCCCATTATCAGACCCTTCAGACCCCCAATCAGACCCTTCAGATCCCTAATCAAACCCCCAATTAGGCCAATTATCAGACCCTTCAGACCCCCAATAAGACCCCCAATCAGACCCTTCAGATCCCTAATCAAACCCCCAATTAGGCCAATTATCAGACCCTTCAGACCCCAATAAGACCCCCAATTAGACCCTTCAGATCCCTAATCAAACCCCCAATTAGGCCCATTATCAGACCCTTCAGACCCCAATAAGACCCCCAATCAGACCCTTCAGATCCCTAATCAAACCCCCAATTAGGCCCATTATCAGACCCTTCAGACCCCCAATCAGACCCTTCAGATCCCTAATCAAACCCCCAATTAGGCCAATTATCAGACCCTTCAGACCCCCAATAAGACCCCCAATCAGACCCTTCAGATCCCTAATCAAACCCCCAATTAGGCCAATTATCAGACCCTTCAGACCCCAATAAGACCCCCAATCAGACCCTTCAGATCCCTAATCAAACCCCCAATTAGGCCCATTATCAGACCCTTCAGACCCCAATAAGACCCCCAATCAGACCCTTCAGATCCCTAATCAAACCTCCAATTAGGCCCATTATCAGACCCTTCAGACCCCCAATCAGACCCTTCAGATCCCTAATCAAACCCCCAATTAGGCCCATTATCAGACCCTTCAGACCCCCAATAAGACCCCCAATCAGACCCTTCAGATCCCTAATCAAACCCCCAATTAGGCCAATTATCAGACCCTTCAGACCCCAATAAGACCCCCAATTAGACCCTTCAGATCCCTAATCAAACCCCCAATTAGGCCCATTATCAGACCCTTCAGACCCCAATAAGACCCCCAATCAGACCCTTCAGATCCCTAATCAAACCCCCAATTAGGCCCATTATCAGACCCTTCAGAACCCCAATCAGACCTCCGATCAGACTATAAAATAAATAAACGCACCTCTCCTGCTGTGCCGCTCCTCTCCCGGTCAGGCTGTGTTCCCAGCTCTCATCTCTTGCTGGGGCCCGCGCTGCTGTCACCTGACCTGCAGCATCAGGTCAGAGTACGCTGTGTAGGTCCTGACGCTACAGGCGGCCAGGGCACAGCAGCGCGGGCCTCAGGAAGAGCGAGCAGGAGGAGGGGTAAGTACTGTACAGCGCTTTTCTTCCCCCCCCCTCCTGCAGACTAGTGAGCGATTCCATAATGGAAGCGCTCACTAGTATTCCCTTTATAAGATGCACTGCACCTTAATAAGGGCTCATGCACACAACCGTTGTTGTTTTGCGATACGTTTTTCACTGATCCGTTGTTCCGTATCTGAGTTTTTTTTTCTCTGATTTACAGTAAGTCATCTTTCGTTCTGTTATTGCACAAAACATATCTGTATGGTTTCTGTATTTGATCCGATTTTTGGCGGATTGTATACAGAAACAGCAACTTATTAATCACCAAACACATGAGCAATATGGGCTGGTCATAGCAGTTCTACAGTATGGATCCGCAAAAAACTGATGAAATGCGGATGACATCCGCATGTGTTCCGTGTGTGTTCCGTATTTTTTGTGGACCAATTGACTTGAATGGGGCCTCGGACCGTGATTTGCGGACAATAATAGGACATGCACAACTTTTTTGCGGAACAGCCATGCGGAAAAACGGAAACGGAATGCACACGGAGTAATTTCTGTATTTTCTACAGCTCCATTGAAGTAAATGGTTCCGCATACGATCCGAAAAAAAATAAAAATGAACGGAAGTGGAAAGAAAATACGTTTGTGTGCATGAGCCCTAAGGGAAATATACAGCACCACTGGGCCCCCCTGGCT
This sequence comes from Bufo gargarizans, assembly GCF_014858855.1. Taxonomy (NCBI): domain Eukaryota; kingdom Metazoa; phylum Chordata; class Amphibia; order Anura; family Bufonidae; genus Bufo; species Bufo gargarizans. The sequence goes on from NC_058084.1 coordinate 467,392,129, forward strand.
TAGGGGCGTAGCTGGCCAGCTAAGACCGGTCCTAGGTTGCTAACATAGCTTACAGGTCCTTCTAAAAAAATTAGCATATTGTGATAAAGTTCATTATTTTCTGTAATTACTGATAAACATTAGACTTTCATATATTTTAGATTCATTACACACAACTGAAGTAGTTCAAGCCTTTTATTGTTTTAATATTGATGATTTTGGCTACAGCTCATGAAAACCCAAATTTCCTATCTCAAAAAATTAGCATATCATGAAAAGGTTCTCTAAACGAGCTATTAACCTAATCATCTGAATCAACTAATTAACTCTAAACACCTGCAAAAAATTCCTGAGGCTTTTAAAAACTCCCAGCCTGGTTCACTACTCCAAACCGCAATCATGGGTAAGACTGCCGACCTGACTGCTGTCCAGAAGACCATGATTGACACCTCAAGCAAGAGGGTGAGACACAGAAAGACATGTCTGAAGGAATAGGCTGTTCCCAGAGTGCTGTATCAAGGCACCTCAGTGGGAAGTCTGTGGGAAGGAAAAAGTGTGGCAGAAAGCGCTGCACAACGAGAAGAGGTGACCGGACCCTGAGGAAGATTGTGGAGAAGGAGCGATTCCAGACCTTGGGGGACCTGCGGAAGCAGTGGACTGAGTCTGGAGTAGAAGCATCCAGAGCCCCCGTGTACAGGCGTGTGCAGGAAATGGGCTACAGGTGCCGCATTCCCCAGAAACAGCGGCAGAAGCGCCTGACCTGGGCTACAGAGAAGCAGCACTGGACTGTTGCAGGTCATTCGGAAATCAAGGTGCCAGAGTCTGGAGGAAGACTGGGGAGAGGGAAATGCCAAAATGCCTGAAGTCCAGTGTCAAGTACCCACAGTCCGTGATGGTCTGGGGCGCCATGTCAGCTGCTGGTGTTGGTCCACTGTGTTTTATCAAGGGCAGGGGCAATGCAGCCGCTATCAGGAGATTTTGGAGCACTTCATGCTTCCATCTGCTGAAAAGCTTTATGGAGATGAAGATGGCATTTTTCAGCACGACCTGGCACCTGCTCACAGCGCCAACACCACTGGTAACTGGTTTACTGACCATGGTATTACTGGGCTCAACTGGCCTGCCAACTCTCCTGACCTGAACCCCATAGAGAATCTGTGGGATATTGGGAAGAGAAAGTTGAGAGACGCAAGACCCAACACTCTGGATGAGCTTAAGGCCACTATTGAAGCCTCCTGGGCCTCCATAACACCTCAGCAGTGCCACAGGCTGATTGCCTCCATGCCACGCCGCATTGAAGCCTCCTGGGCCTCCATAACACCTCAGCAGTGCCACAGGCTGATCGCCTCCATGCCACGCCGCATTGAAGCCTCCTGGGCCTCCATAACACCTCAGCAGTGCCACCGGATGATTGCCTCCATGCCACGCCGCATTGAAGCCTCCTGGGCCTCCATAACACCTCAGCAGTGCCACAGGCTGATTGCCTCCATGCCACGCCGCATTGAAGCATCCTGGGCCTCCATAACACCTCAGCAGTGCCACAGGCTGATTGCCTCCATGCCACGCCGCATTGAAGCCGTCATTTCTGCAAAAGGATTCCCGACCAAGTATTGAGGGCAGAACTGAACATAATTATTTGAAGGTTGACTTTTTTTGTATTAAAAACACTTTTCTTTTATTGGTCGGATGAAATATGCTAATTTTTTTAGATAGGAATTTGGGGTTTTCATGAGCTGTATGCCAAAATCATCAATATTAAAACAATAAAAGGCTTGAACTACTTCAGTTGTGTGTAATGAATCTAAAATATATGAAAGTCTAATGTTTATCAGAACATTACAGAAAATAATGAACTTTATCACAATATGCAAATTTTTTTAGAAGGACCTGTATATGTTTATACAGCTAAACCTGCCAATAACCTTAATACAGTTCCTATGTTTGTGTGTTAAAGTCAAAAGCAGAGTTATTTACAGTGACTTCATGGTTGGATGTCATATAACTGTTATATATATTGTGTTCCCAGAAGCCGAAAAGATAATATGTCTTTAAGATTCATTATATAATGTAAGGTAAGCTCAATGACACAGCAGACACAACAGAAAGCATAGAGTTAAACTGTTGTTGCTGGGCAGGAGTATTGACTAATCACAGTCAGCATCACACACAGCAAGAGTTTTGACCAATTACAGCCAGCCTTACACAGAGCTTGTGTGGGAAATTCCCCTAGTAGAAGCTGCTGGAATCATTATTCACCAGAGAGGAGCTGAACAGACACACAATCAACTAAGAGCTGTGTTTTATGGAAGCAAGAGGCCAAAATAGTTTCACCAATTGCAAACTACAAAGTTCACAATCCAAATTCAAATTCTTTATTGCTATCCAAATTGCATACAACCATACCAACCAATCTCAAATCTGCAAATAGTTACTGCTAACTGCATACTGCAAATTGCGACCAAATTCAGCAAGAAGAACTATTAGACCTCAGACATACCTCTCAGAGAGATCATAAAGGGCTTAAGTGAGAGTACAGATACTGAAGAGGGAAATATATCCACCATTTTATGTTATATGACAAGATTGAACAGTTGAACCACCATCTTATGAATACCGCTATTTCGTGATATCTTTTCAACACGTGTTATGTACATGGACTATCTGCTGCAGAGGCGGCAGTGTTATATATAAAGAAAGGTTGAAGTTAATAAAGAAGTTATTTCAAGCATTTGGTGTGCTCTTTAAACCTACTGTTTCCATAGAACGGCGCTAGAGGAATTACAGAGTAATAGACAGTCTGGTTAGACTAAAAGTCAGAGGTATCAGAATTCTTCTAATGCCACAGCGCAAAAGGCTGCGCCTGCCACTAGGGGCCCAGTCGCAACTGCGACCGCTGCGACCCCTATAGTTACGCCAGTGCTTTCCGACCAATGGCGTAACAGTACGTCATAGCTGGAGGTGATTTCCCGCAATTTGACATACTACTATCTGGATAGATTGGAGGCTTGGGCAGAGGGCAGCAGCAAGCAAGCAGAGTTCCTGTGGGGTTGGAGGGGGGCACTGTAGGCCTCAGGACAGTTTGCTCCCCCCATAAACTCTGCTTGCTGATGGAGGACAGTGTGCCCAGCCAGCACAACAGCACATGCCCACTCAGTCACCTTACAGGGTTATGCAAACTAAGCATCAGCAGAAAGGAGTTAAAGGGGTTATCCAAATCCTATAATGCCCGGGCACCTCATACAGGTTATACTTACCCCACTCTCCGGCACCCACATCCCTCCTGATGCCCGCACGTCCGCCCCTGCATCCGCCTGTAGAGTGGATGAAAACATCTGGCGACGTGGGGGCAGTCAATAGCAGGTCACGATGGATGGGAACTAGCCTCCCTAGCATCACGGGAGACACTAGGGAGGCTCATTTTCGTTGCGGCCTGCTATTGGCTGTAAACCCCCCCCCCCCTCCCCCGGGTATAAGTATTACCTGTAGGTGGTGCCCAGCATTTTGGGGGGCATAATAGGCGTTGGGTAACCCTTTTAACCATTAAGATACCAGAGGCTTTTTCATTTTTGCATTTTTATTTTTCTTCCCAATCTTCCTTGAGCCATAACATTTTTATTCTTCCGTTCACATGTCCATATGAGGGCTTATTTTTCGTGGTAGAAGTTGTACTTTTAATATGGCATAGAATGTAGTGGGAAGCAGGCAAAAAATTCAAAACAGGAGGAATTGAAAAAAATAAATAATTAAATCCACCGTTTTACGGGTTTTGTTCCTACGGTGTTCCCTTTGTGGCAAAACTGACCTGTGCCCTTAAATCTCTGGGCCAGTAGGAATACAACGGAGGTGTGGCGGCGGAGGAGCCAGGGCAGGTGGTGGGATGGGCCAGGGGTGAGTAGTGAGCGGCGTTAGGGGGTCCCAATGATTTCTGTGTACGCCCCTGCCCCCAAAAGTTGATGTCCCAGAGTGGGACAGAAATAAAGTGGGGAAAAAAGTGAAAAAAGTGTTTTTAATAATAAAAAATTATATCAATATTTGAAACACCCCCCTCTTTTAACCCTTAGGATACTGGAAGTTTTTACGTTTTTTTTTTTATTTCTCTTCCCTGTATTCCTGGAGCCATAACTTTTTTATTTTTCCATTCACATATCCATATGAAGGCTTGTTTTTTGTGAGACAAGTTGTACTTTCTAAAGTCACCATTTACTATGGCATACAATGTAGTGGGAAGCGGGAGAAAATTCCAAATGGAACTCACCATTCACAGTATTGGAAAAATATTTTTATAGTTTAACAGTACGGGTTTTTTCAGATGTGGTCATGCCCATGATGTATATAATTTTTTTTTTTTTTTTAATGTATTTTTTTTTTATATAAGAAAAGGAAATTTTATATTTTTTTATACTACTGCTCCTATGTATAGGAATATCACTACTATAATACTGCTCCTATGTATAGGAATATCACTACTATAATATGGCCTCCTATGTACAAGAAAATAACTACTATAATACTGCCTCCTATGTACAAGACTATAACTGCTATAATACTGCTCCTATGTACAAGAATATAACTACTATAATACTGATCCTATGTACAAGAATATAACTGCTATAATACTGCCTCCTATGTACAAGAATATAACTACTATAATACTGCTCCCATGTACAAGAATATAACTACTATAATACTGCCTCCTATGTACAAGAATATAACTACTATAATACTGCTCCCATGTACAAGAATATAACTGCTATAATACTGCCTCCTATGTACAAGAATATAACTACTATAATACTGCTCCCATGTACAAGAATATAACTACTATAATACTGCCTCCTATGTACAAGAATATAACTACTATAATACTGCTCCCATGTACAAGAATATAACTACTATAATACTGCCTCCTATGTACAAGAATATAACTACTATAATACTGCTCCTATGTACAAGAATATAACTACTATAATACTGCTCCTATGTACAAGAATATAACTACTATAATACTGCTCCTATGTACAAGAATATAACTACTATAATACTGCTCCTATATACAAGAAAATAACTACTATAATACTGCCTCCTATGTACAATAATATAACTACTATAATACTGCTCCTATGTACAAGAATATAACTACTATAATACTGCTCCTACGTACAAGAATATAACTACTATAATACTGCTCCTACATACAAGAATATAACTACTATAATACTGCTCCTATGTACAAGAAAATAACTACTATAATACTGCTGCTATGTACAAGAATATAACTACTATAATACTGCCTCCTATGTACAATAATATAACTACTATAATACTGCTCCTATGTACAAGAATATAACTACTATAATACTGCTCCTATGTACAAGAATATAACTACTATAATACTGCTCCTATGTACAAGAATATAACTACTATAATACTGCCTCCTATGTACGAGAATATAACTACTGTAATACTGCTCCTATGTATAAGAATATAACTACCGTAATACTGCTCCTATGTACAAGAATATAACTACTATAATACTGCTCCTATGTACAAGAATATAACTACTATAATACTGCTCCTATGTACAAGAATATAACTACTATAATACTGCCTCCTATGTACGAGAATATAACTACTATAATACTGCTCCTATGTATAAGAATATAACTACCGTAATACTGCTCCTATGTACAAGAATATAACTACTATAATACTGCTCCTATGTACAAGAATATAAATACTATAATACTGCTCCTATGTACAAGAATATAACTACTATAATACTGCTCCTATGTACAAGAATATAACTACTATAATACTGCTCCTATGTACAAGAATATAACTACTATAATACTGCTCCTATGTACAATAATATAACTACTATAATACTGCTCCTATGTACAGGAATATAACTACTATAATACTGCTCCTATGTACAGGAATATAACTACTATAATACTGCTCCTATGTACAAGAATATAACTACTATAATACTGCTCCTATGTACAAGAATATAACTACTATAATACTGCTCCTACATACAAGAATATAACTACTATAATACTGCTCCTATGTACAAGAATATAACTGCTATAATACTGCTCCTATATACAACACATAGACCAGTTTCCATAGACTGGAAGCCCTTCTTTCCCGTGTCTGTACTGGATTCTATATTTCATGTGACTGTCACTGTGTATAATGGTGAATATCATCTTTTGGAGGCCCTTCTAGAATAGGTCAGTATAACAGTGGCTGTATCTGCAGCAGACTGGCATTGAGTACTAGCACCTTTATCCTTCTTCATTGTAGGCTCCTCGGATGATCCTTTCAAGATATATTTGGCCCAAAATCTACATATAGGATTGTATACACACATGTAGGATTGTTTCAGATGTAGATTTTATTGTAGATCATGCATTCTCAGTCACATTTTGTAGCAACTTTCCCAGGAAGAAAATGTAGGAAAGACAGTGAAGACTGACAAACAGAAGAAAAGGTGGAAATGTTACCCAACATAACAAGTCTACCAAGGAAAGTTGGAGATGTTTGTCCCTTGGTAAAGAAGACAAAGTCTACTGTGGTATGACCAGCCCTGACCACAACATTTCCTTTCATGGACGTTGGCTCAGAAGACGTAGGAGTTGGTGTCTCCTCTTATGCTGAGGGTTCTTTCGGCCTGGGCGATGGTGTCGTCCGCTCTCTTGCTCAGCTCCTTACACTCTCGTAGGATATCACTGAATTGTTTATAGGTCTCATCGATGATGGTGCTCTGGGTGGGCTTCAGGTCCCAGTATCCTTCTTCCACCCAAGGCTTGATGGCCCCGGAGACCTCAATGGCCCCGCTGCTGCTGACCCTCTTTAAGGAATTATCAATGTCTTTACAGAGGTGGTACAGGTCACTTCCGGTGCCAGTCACTCTCTCCCCGTCAATGACCCGGACGCTAGGGATGGTATCCATCACGGCCACTCTATATGAGCCGTTGGCACACAAGGGGTTGCTCAAGTTGTAGACGGGGTCCCGAAGGCGGATGCTCTCCAGTCTACGGAGACCTTTCAGACACTGCAGGCTCTCAAAGCTGCACAGAAGGTTCCCGGCCACATTTAGGGTCTGGAGGTTGTCACAAGAAGCCAATGGCTCCAAGGAGGAGATTCGGTTGCTGGAAAGATTTAGGGCCACCATCTGCTTGAGGGAGGACAGGGGGGCCAGGTGGGTGAAATTGTTGTCGGACAGGTCTAAACGTTCCAGGTTCAGGCATTCCCCTATACACCCCAAATCCTGCAGCCCCAGACCCCTCAGCTTCAGGAACAGGATGGACTCCAGGTCAAACTCCCCGGTTTTAGACTTCAGCATCTCAGGGGTGATCCGGGTGAGCTCCTGCTCCTTGCCGTTCCTCGCCTCCATGCTCAAGAAACTTCTCCAGAACTTCAGGATCAACCCAACAGAAATGTCCGGGGTCAAGACGTGGCTTCACGAGACGAACAGGGGAAACGTCTCATGTAGGAGCTGAAGAACCTGACACCTCCTGTGAATGAAAGCCACACGAGGGTTGGACGGGTCCAAGAATTCTGGAAGATGCAAAAACCACATATATCGAAATAGCTATGTATCTAATCCTGTCATGTGTGATACAGCCTTCTGAGCTGTGTATCTAATCCTATCCTGTGTGATACTGTCTGCTGAGCTGTGTATCTAATCCTATCCTGTGTGATACTGTCTGCTGAGCTGTGTATCTAATCCTGTCATGTGTGATACAGCCTTCTGAGCTGTGTATCTAATCCTATCCTGTGTGATACTGTCTGCTGAGCTGTGTATCTAATCCTATCCTGTGTGATACTGTCTGCTGAGCTGTGCATCTAATCCTATCCTGTGTGATACTGTCTGCTGAGCTGTGTATCTAATCCTGTCCTGTGTGATACTGTCTGCTGAGCTGTGTATCTAATCCTATCCTGTGTGATACTGTCTGCTGAGCTGTGTATCTAATCCTCTCCTGTGTGATACTGTCTGCTGAGCTGTGTATCTAATCCTGTGTGATACCGTCTGCTGAGCTGTGTATCTAATCCTGTCCTGTATGATACTGTCTGCTGAGCTGTGTATCTAATCCTATCCTGTGTGATACTGCCTGCTGTGCTGTGTATCTAATCCTATCCTGTGTGATACTGTCTGCTGAGCTGTGTATCTAATCCTATCCTGTGTGATACTGTCTGCTGAGCTGTGTATCTAATCCTATCCTGTGTGATACTGTCTGCTGAGCTGTGTATCTAATCCTCTCCTGTGTGATACAGCCTTCTGAGCTGTGTATCTAATCCTATCCTGTGTGATACTGTCTGCTGAGCTGTGTATCTAATCCTATCCTGTGTGATACTGTCTGCTGAGCTGTGTATCTAATCCTGTCCTGTGTGATACTGTCTGCTGAGCTGTGTTTCTAATCCTCTCCTGTGTGATACTGTCTGCTGAGCTGTGTATCTAATCCCCTCCTGTGTGATACTGCCTGCTGAGCTGTGTATCTAATCCTATCCTGTGTGATACTATATGCTGAGCTGTGTATCTAATCCTATCCTGTGTGATACTGTCTGCTGAGCTGTGTATCTAATCCTATCCTGTGTGATACTGTCTGCTGAGCGGTGTATCTAATCCTATCCTGTGTGATACTGTCTGCTGAGCTGTGTATCTAATCCTGTCCTGTGTGATACTGTCTGCTGAGCTGTGTATCTAATCCTGTCCTGTGTGATACTGTCTGCTGAGCTGTGTATCTAATCCTATCCTGTGTGATACTGTCTGGATATTGCTGCCCATGTTATGTAACCACACAGGAGGACAGATGTTTGCTAGAGGCACAGGGGGCGGGTGAAATGGAGGTGGTAGTGGAGGGGTATATTATATACCGGGCGGTTATATAATCCCCTGTATCTGCAGGTGGTATTACACTGCACACAGCGGCTGCCAAGTGCCCTCCTCCTGTCCACCCCTATAGATGACACGCAGCGTTGTACGGCCTATGGGTGACACCATACTCACTGTGAGGAGACGATGGAGAAGGTGAGATCCCTGCATCCAGCAACATACACGACCAACCCCCCGCCTGCAAGCGCGAGTACGGAGCCGACCCCGCATGTGTGAGAGCAGCACGTCACTGACAGCCGCATATCCAATCCTGTCCTGTGTGATACTGTCTGCTGAGCTGTGTATCTAATCCTATCCTGTGTGATACAGTCTGCTGAGCTGTGTATCCAATCCTGTCCTGTGTGATACAGCCTGCTGAGCTGTGTATCCAATCCTGTCCTGTGTGATACTGTCTGCTGAGCTGTGTATCTAATCCTATCCTGTGTGATACTGTCTGCTGAGCTGTGTATCTAATCCTATCCTGTGTGATACTGTCTGCTGAGCTGTGTATCTAATCCTATCCTGTGTGATACTGTCTGCTGAGCTGTGTATCTAATCCTATCCTGTGTGATACTGTCTGCTGAGCTGTGTATCTAATCCTATCCTGTGTGATACTGTCTGCTGAGCTGTGTATCTAATCCTATCCTGTGTGATACAGTCTGCTGAGCTGTGTATCTAATCTTATCCTGTGTGATACTGCCTCCTGAGCTGTGTATCTAATCCTGTCCTGTGTGATACTGTCTGCTGAGCTGTGTATCTAATCCTATCCTGTGTGATACTGCCTGCTGAGCTGTGTATCTAATCCTATCCTGTGTGATACAGTCTGCTGAGCTGTGTATCTAATCCTATCCTGTGTGATATTACTGAGATCCTAGGATCTAAAGAACTCAATAATTCAAAGACCCTTTATTTATGAGCGAAAAAATGGGTTAAAGAAGGGTTAAAATCACTTACCAGAATCTCCACAAAAAGGGCTGAGGACTGATCCTGCCTGTGCCCCTCCCCCTGTTACCATGGAGAAGCAGCACTCAAAGTAACAGGCACACTTTCACCATGGCAACATAACACACCACATTTAAAGGGCAATAGACATTTTACAAACTGCGGACTTCTCAGTATCTGTTCTTATTCTGTATATATGTACCCTGCACAGTACCACTTCTCCTGTCCTGTATACCGGGTGTAATCCTCAGTATCTGCTCTTATTCTGTATATATACACACTGCACAGTACCACTTCTCCTGTCCTGTATACCGGGTGTAATCCTCAGTATCTGCTCTTATTCTGTATATATATACACTGCACAGTACCACTTCTCCTGTCCTGTATACTGGGTGTAATCCTCAGTATCTGCTCTTATTCTGTATATATGGACCCTGCACAGTACCACTTCTCCTGTCCTGTATACTGGGTGTAATCTTTAGTATCTGCTCTTATTCTGTATATATGGACCCTGCACAGTACCACTTCTCCTGTCCTGTATACTGGGTCTAATATTCAGTATCTGGTGTGACGGGGTAGCGTCACGGGTATAAATATAGAGCGGAGGTGCACCCCCTGAGCTGCCAACCCTAACCCCTGTCCCTGCCTACTTGCACCAACCGCCCTAGGTGACGGGGTGCAACTGGGCGGCAGTCCCTGACCTGAGTAAGTGCAAGCAGACAGAGACAGCAGGGAATCGGACAGCCAATGAGAGGTAGCACTAGAGCGGACAGAGAGGTGGAACTAGCAAAGTACCACCAAAAACGGAAGGGCGAGGCGAGTAAACTAGCCGGGGTCAGTCCAGGAGGTCACGTCAGTACGAGGGAGGAGACAGAGACAGATCCGAGAGTGGGCCGAGGTCAAAATCCGGGAGGTCACGTCAGTACAAGAGAAGAGGCAAAGACAAAATCCAAAAGCAAGCCGAGGTCAAAATCTGAGAGGTAGCGTCAAGTTTCAGGGAGCAGGCAGAAGAGGTGTCAGGAAGCAGATCAACGGTCAAATCCAAAGGTAAGCTAAATAACGATAATAATACACAGCCTAAGGGACCAAAATCACAGGCAACCTGTAGCCAGCAGGTTGCCTGTATTTATAGTGGGGAGTGAGGGTCATGTGACGTGGCCAGCATCACATGACCGACAGACAGGCAAGTCGAGCCTGAAATGGCTGGAAACCAAAAACAGCAGGAAGATGACTCCTCTAGTGAAGAGGAAGAGTCGGACATGGGGGGGCAACCTGCGGAAACTGGCATCACCGCAGAGCAGGTGTGCCTGCCCCCCACTAGTTCTGATGAAGAAGGCGGGTACAGTGAGAACAGCGGAGTTGGGGGGCAGCTTATGGCCGAAATACGCCACCTGGAGTCCCCCAAAATTCGTGAGGACATTTGCTTTGGTGACGAACTACCTGAAGATGAGCCAATAGGAAAGAAGAGAAAGGCAAAGACATTAAAGCCAGAGGTGAGGTATGTCTATGTGACCCACCCTGCGTGCCCGGGGCCAGCTGCAAAGCCAGCTCAGGGCACGAACCCCACCATCCTCCCTGGCCCGGTCTCTGCTGTGGGACCGATGCGTAGGAGTGGGGAGAAAGACATGGTAAAGATGGCGCTGGACGCCGTCCCTGTTTGCGGTAACAGGGGCGGTGAGGAGAAGCAGGAGGGGCCAGACAGGAAGGCTCCTGGGGCAGGTGGCGAGGGGGGTATGGTTGGTGGTCGGGTGGTTCGGCCGCCTCTGCTGGGGCACTGGACAAGTGCCGGGTGGAGGTGCGGCGGGGCGATGTGGCTGCCACTGCCCCCCTTGCAGAGGTCGTTGCCGGGATCCCTGTCCTGGGGTCTGCGTCCTCTGCCCCGGTCTGCTTCGCCGCTCCCATGCGCCCTGCAGTTCCCCCTGCCAGTTTTTGCATGGCGGCGGGGGACGGGGGGGGCGGGGGTGGTGGGGGTGGCTGTGGGTGGAGGGGGTGCGGCCGCGGGTACAGCGGTGTCCCGATCCGGAGTTGCAGGGGGAGGGTGCGAGGTGGCTGCCTCCGCCCCTCCCAAGTTGTGTGCCCAAGTCCTTGCCGGGGTTCCAGTCTCCTCTGCCCCGGTCTGCTCCGCTTCGGTCCCTTCCGCTGGAGGGGCAAGAGAAGGAGCCTCTGGAAGGGCCCGCGCCTCCCTCCGGTGAGGATGCAAGGTCCTCGGGAGGTGGGGCGGGTCCAGACACGGGTAATGGGAATGACAAGGGTGGTGCGAAGGGGGAGGCGGTGGTGACTAATGAGATGGACACCACTGTCTCTCTCAAAAGAGATCGTGCCACCTTAGGGGGTAGCCCCAAGAGGGGTAAGAAGAAGAACAAGAAGGGGAAGGGAAGGAAGAAGGCCGTCTAACTTAATCACTTATGGCGGCACTCACTCCGTTGACGCTGGCGACCATTAATGTCGCCAGTATTAAATCAAATGCGGCTAGGTTTGCAGCCTTTGATTTTCTCAGCCGGGTTGAAGCTGACATTTTATTTTTGCAAGAGACCAGGCTGCCAGATTTGACGGCTGTGTATAAAGCAAAAAAGGAGTGGAGGTGTGGTCCATCATATTGGTCTCTTGCGGCTGAGCCGTATAGCGGAGTGGCGGATCTTTTTACCGCACCAGTAGAAAGCCGACGAGTGATTGAGTTAGAAATGGGGAGGTGTTTGATTTTAGATGTCCTCATGAAGGGTCAAGAGCTTCGCCTGATAAACATCTATGGTCCCCAAACCAGGTGGGATCGGAAGCATCTCTTTATGAGGATCAAACCTTTCCTTTTTACGAGTCGGCAGGTGGTCTTTGGCGGGGACTTTAATACAGTCACAAGGTCCCAAGACCGGGGAGGCGCCAGAAACCGGCTGGCTTATGATAGTGTATCCCTGAATAGCATAGCTAGCGAGGCTCGTCTGGTGGATGTTCACATTAGGCACACCCCAGGCCACGGTGGTTTCACTTATTATAGAGGTAGTCAGATTAGGTCTAGAATAGACAGGTTTTATTTAAAGGAGGAGACTACTTTTTCACCTTTAGAGGTGGTAGAGGTGGAATTCTCTGATCACTGTATGATTATGTTCTCTTTGAATGTTGCAGAATCCCCCCAAATGGGAAGAGGCTATTGGAAGCTAAATTCGGCCCTCCTGGAGGAAGCAGAGGTGAGACAATCCTTTAAGGACTTCCTTCAGAGTCAGGTAGAGTTGCTGGATCTTTGTGACACTAAGTCTGAGTGGTGGGAGATATTCAAAGATCGGGTGGCAAAATTCTTCCGCCAGCTCTCGAGCCTCAGGTCCCTGGACAGGTACCGCTTGTATCAGGGTCTGAGGAGGAAACTCGAACAACTGGTCTCGACTGGAGGTAGCCGAGAGGATATCTCCAGGGTGAAATCTTTGCTTAAAGGGGTTGTCCAGGTTCAGAGCTGAACCTGGACATCCCTCCATTTTCACCCCGGCAGCCCCCCTGACAGGAGCATCGGAGCAGTTCATGCTCAGATGCTCTCCTTTGCCCTGCGCTAAATCGCGCAGGGCAAAGGCATTTTTCTGAGTTCCGGTGACATACCGGGCTCTCTATGGGGCTGACAGGCAGCCCGGTGACGTCACCGGCACTGATGGGCGGGATTTGGCTCTGCCCTAGCCAGTAAAACGGCTAGGGCAGAGCTAAAGCCCGCCCCTCAAAGCCGGTGACGTCACCGAACACACTGCTGGGCGGAAGTTACCGCCCGGCAGTGTGTTATTGAAAACACAAGAGCCTGTGCCCTGCGCGATCTAGCGCAGGGCACGGGAGCGCATCGGAGCATGAGATGCTCCGATGCCAGGCTCAGGAGGGCTGCCGGGGTGAAAATAAGGGTAGGTCCGGGTTCAGCTCTGAACCCGGACAACCCCTTTAAGAGGTGCCAGCACAATAGGCACACATCTTTGGTTTTTGAGAGGGATTTCGGGAAGTACCGCTCGCCCGACCCTTACAGAAACTGTAAGATGTCAGTGAAAAGTAAGTTGGTGACGGGACTGGTCGATGGTACGGGATCTCTGGATAGGTCCAGATCAGGGATCTTGGAAATCGTCAAGTCCTTCTACTCGTGCCTCTTGAGGAAGAAGGATCTGAATCGGGACAGGATTTCGGCTTTCCTGGCTGAAACCATCCCTGAGTCAAGAGTAGACCTCTCTCTTGGCGTTTTGATAGAAGAAATCAGAGAAGAGGAAGTCAGCCTGGCGATCGAAGGGCTTGCCCTAAAGAAGTCGCCAGGCCCGGATGGCTTAACATCCGAGTTTTATAAGACCTTTAAGGACTCCTTGGTTCCCCTCTTGACTAAGGTATTCAATGAGTGCCTTTCCTCGGGTGCTCTGCCGAAGTCAATGAGGAGGTCAGCTCTGATCCTTATATCAAAGGGTAAAGATCCGAGCCGTATTGAGAATTGGCGTCCCATAGCGCTTCTCAATACGGACAGAAAGATCCTGGCCAAGATACTGTTTAAACGGTTGGTGCAGTTTGCGCCCCGGCTCCTTTCGGAGACCCAACATTGCTCAGTTCCAGGCCGAAGCACGTTTAGTGCTGTGCTCGGTGTCCGAGAGGCAGTGGAGCAGAGTAGGGCGGGTAACTGGAAGGGGTACATGCTGGCTTTAGATCAGGCAAAGGCTTTTGATCGGGTTGACCACGAGTACCTCTGGGCAGTCCTTCTGAAATATGGCCTGCCGGGGGGGTTTGTCGATTGGTTAAAGATCTTGTATGCAGGGGCAGAGAGTTTCCCGCTGGTGAACGGTTGGTCTGGCAGCCCTTTTGAGGTCGGGTCTGGAGTCCGCCAGGGTTGTCCATTGAGCCCGCTCTTATACGTGTTTGCGATTGATCCTTTTATTAGGAGGATTGATCGGGGACCGTTGGCGGGAGTCAGGATGAGTCTGGAGGAGCCGTATGCCGATGATGTCACTGTTTTCGTGTCCTCAGGAGGGGAGGCGGAATACGTGATGTCGGAGGTAGAACGCTACTCGGAAGTCTCCGGGTCCGTGATTAACCGGGATAAGTGTGAGAGTCTCTGGCTGGGAGGGGGTGATCCATCTTTCGGTCTCCCGGACACCCTCCCAGAGCCCCAGTCGTCAGCCAAAGTCCTAGGCGTTCAATTCGGCCATGGGGATTATCCCACCCAAAATTGGGACAGCAGGCTCACGATCGCCGCTCAGAAGGTTGACCAGTGGAAGGGTTGGTCTTTGACCCTCAGTGAAAGGGTGAACCTGATCAAGACTTACCTTCTCCCTTTGCTTATCTATTTGGCCAGTGTATGTGTCTTGCCAGAACCTCTCTGGACTCGGGTTTACAGTCTGTTCTTTCAACTGTTATGGGGGAATAGGCTGAACCTAGTCAAGAGAGAGGTCACATACCGTACGAGGAGATTAGGGGGGTTGGGTATGGTCAACCCAGTGGTGTTCCTTGTGAACACCTTTGTTAAGATCAACCTGGCAAACCTCTGAAAAGAGAGGGCTGCTCCATGGGTAGTCTCTTGCAGGGGTTGGTTTCGGCCTTTCTTCCAGGAGTGGGAGACAGGAGGGCAAGTGAAGGATTTGCGTACACCTCACGGATATCTTCCGGCTTATGTCACCCCGATTCTGAAGGTGATCCGCCGGTGGGGTTTGGGAGTGAGGGAAATCAAGACCCAGTCAAGGAGATCCCTTGACGAGAGGGTCTTGTTGACCCACTTCCAGAAGCCCCTGGCCCTTAAGGATTGCCCAAGCCGGGATCTAGACAGGGGTTTACAGTTGTTAAATTCGGCAAGGATCCCCTTGAAGTTTTGGGACTTGGCTTGGCGCTGCTTTCACGGGAAGCTGTATGTAAGGGGCAACTTGAGGTATAGGAACTCTGATGAAAGGGGTTGTCCCCGGGAGGAGTGTGGCGACATACTGGAAAGTATGGAGCACTTCCTGCTTCAGTGTCCCTTTAATACAGAGGTATACAAACGGGTGGGCGCATCCATTGGCTGGCCTAGGCTAGCCAACCTCTCCTATGCGGAATGGGCTTATGGAGCATTCAAAGGTTTGGGAAGAAGGGACCCATGCACAGCTTTTGTAGTTAGCATAGTGGTCAGGTACTTCACATGGAACGCACGGTGTTTAGTTTCAACCCAGCAGAAAGTCCTCCCTGTGGAAGAGGTGTGTAGGAACATTCTAGGTGACCTGGCGAAGGTTCGCTCTCTTGAGTGCGAGAAGGTGGGTACGGATGGGGTCTCTTACCTCTGGAGAGGCTTCACCTTTGATGTACCTTAGCCTCAGTAGCACTGTTCCTGGTGTTGGGCTGAGGCTTTCACATTAGGTTTTTGTTTTGCATTTAAGATGAGTTTTTGAAGAAAGGTTTGCAAATGACTGAACTTGGGCCTTCGGGTGGATTTTAATATTGGTTTGTATAGATAGATATGGTTGTTATAAGATGTATATATTGTATGATAGGGTAAGTGGGGTGTAGTTAGGTTGGGTGGGATGGGGTGGGGGGGGGGGGTTTCATATTTATTTATTTATTTTCGTGTGGGGAGGCCTGCATCCAGCCCTGGACTATGCGGACATAGGAGGACATGAGGCGAGGGGCTGGGTGTGGGTGGTGGAGGAAGGCCTGGCCTCATGGAGGGACAAGAGGCGGAGGTTGGCCCTGGGTGAAGGTGATGGGATAGATAGATTGGTAGGGTTAGTATAGGTTTGTTTTTGTTTTTCTCATATATGTGTGTATACCCCAAAAAATATACAAAAAAAATACACAAAAAAAATAAATAAATAAATAAAAATAAAAAAAATATATATATTAAAAAAAAATATATATTTTTTTGTTATTTGATATTTTTAGTATGATTATTTATTGTGACAAGTTGTCTTTTTTTTTTCTGTTAGAAACAATTTGTATAAATTTGTATATAGTCGGGGTTCAGCCGGATCGGATGTTTACGTTAGGCTAGGTTTCATTTTCTCTTTTTAGTAGGTATGAATGAGATAGTATGCATGGAGCTGGGCCAGTAGGGTAAGTGTATATAGTTTATACCTTGTTTTATATCTTATTTGGAAATTTTATGGCAAAGTTTTTGTATTTTTGTATAAAATTAAAAAGAGTTCCTCAGTATCTGCTCTTATTCTGTATATATACACACTGCACAGTACCACTTCTCCTGTCCTGTATACTGGGTGTAATTCTCAGTATCTGGTCATCTGTTGATGTCAGAAGAAAATCAAGAAGTCCTTGCAGTCGGAACTATTTTTTAAATTTGAAGTCCTTTTTTTCAGATATAGAGCTCCAAATCATTTGCCTAAACATTGAGATTAATTAATAAGCTCTATCTGCCATCAGCTACCACCAATCTCTGCTGCAATTCCTTAGCCGCAGATCTAAAGTCGGCTAATTGAGAAAAATTTCTCCTGAGGCCTCATGCACACGACCGTTGTCCGTGTCCGTTGTTCCGTTTTCCGTGATTTTCTGCGGACCCATTGACTTTAAATGGGTCTGTTGAAAACTCGGAAAATGCACCGTTGTTCATCCGCGTCCGTGATCAGTGCTTCCTGTCCGTCAAAAAAATATGACCTATTTTTTTGACGGACAACGGTTCACGGACCCATTCAAGTCAATGGGTCCGTGAAAAAACACGGATGCACACAATATTGACATCCGCGTGCGTGATCCGTAGGCTACTTTCATACAGGCGGATCCGAAGATCCGTCTGCATAAAAGCTTTTTCAGAGCTGAGTTTTCACTTTGTGAAAACTCCGATCCGACAGTATATTCTAACACAGAGGCGTTCCCATAGTGATGGGGACGCTTCAAGTTAGAATATACTAAGAACTGAGTACATGACTGCCCCCTGCTGCCTGGCAGCACCCGATCTCTTACAGGGGGCTGTGATCCGCACAATTAACCCCTCAGGTGCCGCACCAGAGGGGTTAATTGTGCGTATCATAGCCCCCTGTAAGAGATCAGGGGCTGCCAGGCAGCAGGGGGCAGACCCCCCTCCCTCCCCAGTTTTAATTTAATTGGTGGCCAGTGCGGCCCCCCCTCCCTCCCTCTATTGTATTAATTTCATTGGTGGCCAGTGTGCGGCCTCCCCTCTCCCCCGATCTTTGGTGGCAGCGGAGAGTTCCAATCGCAGGTAAGTATGATGCTTCTAATATTGCTAAGTAACCATGGCATCCAGGACTGCAGTAGCGTCCTGGTTGCCATGGTTACCGATCGGAGCTCCAGCGATTAAACTGGGACTCCGATTGGAACTTTCCGCTGCCACCAATGATCGGGGGGGGGGGGGGAGCGGAGGCCGCACACTGGCCACCAATGAAATTAATACAATAGAGGGAGGGAGGGGGGGCCGCACACTGGCCACCAATGAAATTAATACAGTAGAGGGAGGGGGGCCGCACTGGCCACCAATGAAATAAAAAAAAGGGGAGGGGGGGTCTGCCCCCTGCTGCCTGGCAGCCGCTGATCTCTTACAAGGGGCTATGATACGCACAATTAACCCCTCAGGTTTGGCACCTGAGGGGTTAATTGTGCTGATTACGGCCCCCTGTAAGAGATCGGGTGCTGCCAGGCAGCAGGGGGCAGTCATGTACACAGTTCGTAGTATATTCTAACTTGAAGCGTCCCCATCACCATGGGAACGCCTCTGTGTTAGAATATACTGTCGGATCTGAGTTTTCACAATCTAACTCAAATCCGATGGTATATTCTAACATAAAGGCGCTCCTATGGTGATGGGGACGCTTCAAGTTAAAATATACCATCGGATTGGAGAAAACTCCGAACCGATGGTATATTAATAGGGACTCCTGACTTTACATTGAAAGTCAATGGGGGACGGATCAGTTTGCAATTGCACCATATTGTGTCAACGTCAAACGGATTCGTCCCCATTGACTTGCATTGTAAGTCAGGACGGATCCGTTTGGCTCCGCACGGCCAGGCGGACACCAAAATGACTTTTTCCTTCATGTCCGTGGATCCTCCAAAAATCAAGGAAGACCCACGGAAGAAAAAATGGACACTGATCACGGAACCCGTTTTTGCGGATCGCAAAAAAAAAAACATCCGTGTGCATGAGGCCTGACTCTGAGATACTGCCCTTTCGGTGTGTCCCGTTTTAGGGCCGCTGGATGTCCACTCTCTCATCTTAGGAGACTATTAGTAGCGGTGGGCTTCCGAAAGATGTTCATCAAGATCTGGCCAGAAGTGCTTGAAGTGATAGATCAAGGAAAGAGATGTGGTTCTCACTGATTTCAGACGTGAAATACCGCCCCCGTCTTACTACCAACCCACAGGACCAGTACATCCTCGATGAGCCTGATCCAGAGGGGGATAGACAACGTAAAGCGTTCCAGGTTATCACTAAACACAATTTCTTTCTCCAATATAAACGAAAAGATATATACAGGCGGCACTCACCATTCGGTGCAAACTTCCTTTATTTCCTAAAGGGCTGGATACATAAATGGCTCGGGGGGGACAAACATACAGTGCAGTGTGGGGATATACAGCAACGGCCGTTTCGCAACCTCCGCGCTTCTTCGGACCAGCGCTGATGGTTGACTGTCTATGAGCCACATCAGCTGCTCACTTCACTGGCTTTAGTGAAGCACCTTTAGTAGTTTTTTGCTTTGTGGTCATCTAATAACCCTTATTTCTAAACCACTGAGAGGTCATAAACACTTATGTAAGCCACTTCCTTCTCAGTAAGATAAGAGCTGAGCTGTAATGAGTGTTTATAAGGTCAGATTGCAGAGATAAGGAGTCCTTCAGCTCCCCAGATGACGGAAAGGACAAAAAATCCACAGGCAGATACTACAGCATGTCAGCTCGGTACACAAAAAAAGGTTTCATATTGTTAATAAAGACTAATTGAAAAAATTATTTTTTAGCTCAAAATAAGTATAATGCAATAATTTAAAAAATGCCCCTAAGGTGTACATAGCCTTTCAAGGGATTTTCCCATCTCAGACACAGCGCTAGGATATGCCCCCATTGTCTGATAGAACCAGGTCCCACCGCTTACAATGAGAACGGAGCCGGGAAATGAACGGAGGGCGCACTGCTATGGCCGTCTGCCCCATAGAAATAAATGGGAGCATGGGCCACGCATGCGCAGTGCGCTCCCATTCACTTCTATGGGAGCAGCGCTTGGTGGTGGACGGTCCTCCAGCCACAGTGCTCCCCACTTCGTTTTCTCGTTGTAGGTGCGGGTCCCTTTCCTAGCGATATGCCCCCATTGTCTGAGATGGGAATACCTCTTTAAGCTTCTGAGCTCCCTATAATGGTGTCTGTTTTTATCTGTCCTTAAGGCAGCTCCCCCTAGTGGTGGCTGTTGTAAGCAGAATTTTATAATTTACCTCTATGTCTATGCAGGGGATTTGAAGCTCTGTATTCTAGAAATAGAACTGTGAATTATTTTAAGATCTACTAAGAAACTTAAAGGGGTCGATCACTTTATACAGCTCTGCTATCAAAGGCTTCATGCTGACAATGCAGGGGCTATGCAAACATTGGAGACCGGTGGTCACACATCTATAGGATGTAATATGAGGGTGCTCACGTGACCACTTCCTTGGCTTCCCCTGGTAGCAGATTCTGCTGCATGTACTGGACACATTTATTTTCTGTTCGGTGACTGTGCAGAAGCAGAGACACCCAGGGAACCATCACGTGGCTCATGAGGAGGAGCCACGACACAGCTGTGAACAAAGCCTAACCAGCCATGCTACTTTGGTAGTGGCCCATAATTTAGAAATCAATCAGAAGGTACCAGAGTGTAATAGAAAATGGACCTGTGCACCCACAGTGACATCATTAAAACTCCCACAATCACAACAATGAGCTGGTGATGTCATCAGTTATAATGAGCATGCAATGACATCATCAGCAGAAGCAACACTCTGTGCACAGGATTTGTCTGTGTCCCGAAGACAATACTCCCTGCCCTGTGCATTGGCAGAAAACAGAATCACTATGATAACACTGAGCTGTCAGACCAGACCACACCAGGAAGTATTATCATGGGGGCACTGACTCTCCTTTAAAGGGAGTGTCCTGGCGATAAAAATGATTTACTAAAAAAAAAAAAATTACACCTCACTCGTCCTCTGCCGGTCCTTTTCCGAAGATACTCGGTTCCCTGTCAGTCTCCACTTCAAGGTGCCTCTCAACACACAGGAAATTACCGCTGAACCAATCACTGGCCGCAGCAGTGACCACCCTCAGATAGTGACTAGCTGTGCTGTTATTTCCTGTGTATTGAGAGGCACCAAGAAGTAGAAATTTCTGAGGGACCAGAACTCGTTGGAACTGGACCGGCAGGGGATAGGTGGGGTATGACTTATTTTTTTTTCTACCAGTCAGAGGCTTTTCTAAATATTTCTCTATCATCTGGACAACGCCTTTAACAAGTCCCATAATGAGGACCTGTTGACCCCCTAAGTGGACAATCCCTCAAAGAATTTATCAAATGTATAATTCACAGAAACAACATATTATCCATTTCCCATGAGGTTCACAACTTTATTATTCTCATCTTCTTGGACTTTTTGAGTTCAGAACCCATCGTCACTGTCACTTTGTTCTATCTCATTGTCTTCAGAGAAGATAAGAGATGGCAGATTATAACTGGGGAAATTTTCCAGATTGACCTTCAGAAATATAATGTGCTCCAAACCCTCCATGATGTCTGGTCGACGCTGTGCGTCCGTGAAGGCTCGAGGAGACTTAAAGACGAGTTCGGCAAACACACTCGAAGGAGGACATGTCAGGTACATTACAGCCAATTTTGTTAGTGCCGGCCAAAGCCATGTACGTTTTTGCCAGTAGATCAAAGGGTCATCCTTTGCTCCAATGGTTTTGTTGTCTTGGAGGTACCTCTCGACCATGATGCAGGCAGAATGGCTCTCCGTTGACAATGAAGCTCCTGTTGATTTAGAGGCCAAGAGACCAACACTCTCCAAATGTTCAATCAATGATTTCTCCTTGTGGATTAAAGGTGAAGCAGTCACGTTTTTCCTCCATTGTGGAGCCATAGTCATCATACTGGTTTCCATGTCGAACTGTTTACTGGATAACACATGGGACTGAGAGTCTTCTCTAACCTGAGAAGTTGAATGGCTAACCTGGGAGGGCAAGTAAACAGAAGAAGATGAAGATGACATGACTTCTTTGACTTTCTTAACCAGAACTTGTTTCCAGTGGTCAATATCCGAGTCAACAGGCAATATTGCCTCAATTCTTCCTTTGAACCGTGGGTCCAGCAAGGTGGCCAAAATGAACTCTTCCTTTTGGAACATTTCATTGACCCCATAGTCTGTCGAAAGTTTGAGAGCAAAGCTATCAGCAAGAACAACACCGTTAGCATCTCCTTTGCTTTCAAAATGTCCTCTGATTTGTTTTAGGAAGATATGGAGATACCGAAGTTCTGGCAACACCTGGCTGAGAGATGACTGACTGGCATTGACCTCTCGTATAGCCATTTCAAAGGGTTGTAGAAGATCCACCAGTGATGTCATGAGGTTCCAGTGACTAGTACTTAGATGGATGTCCACAGCTTCTACTTTATGCATCACCAAGTATTCTTGGACTGCTCTCTGTTGCTCCAGGAGCCTCTGCAACATGTAGAAAGTGGATGTCCAGTGAGGTATCGTTTCCAGTTTCAGAGAATGCTTGGGCAAATGATTTTGGAATTGAAGCTCACTAAGGATTCTTCTCGCTCTGGAGGAGTGAATGAAGTGGCTACACACTTTTCTGGCCATGGTGAGCATTCCAGCAATGTAGCGATTATTCTGCAGGAAATCAGTAACCAGCAGGTTAAGAGAATGGGTAAAGCAAGGTACATATGTGTAATTTGCCCCTTTAATGGCATGCATAAGATTGACATCTGCACTGGAGACAAAGAGCCCAGGACACAAAGCGTTGGGCAAAAGCCACAAACTAACTTGTTGAATTAACTCCTGTTGGATACTGCCCTCTGTAAATTCTTTGGGAAAGCGTTTGATGCATATGAGAGCGTGCTTCCTCTCTGCAGACTGATCAGCATCTGGTTTCAAAACTGCCCAGTGGGCAGTTAAAGCTAAATAATTCATGGAAAGGTCACTGGACCGCACATGGGCAGTTATGTGGACTTGAGGACATCCGGACATCTTTAGGTCACTAACTATCCTCTCACACACTGACTCATAAATTTGGGGAACAGCTTTACCAGAGAAAAAAGATCTTGTAGGAACTGAGTAGTGAGGGTCAGCCTGTGCCATGAACCTCCGAAAAGCTTTAGAGGTAACGAATGAGTAGGGAAGGGCCATCTCGCACATTAGTTCTGTGATGCTCCTGTTCCAGGATTGGGCTTTGGGGTGATCGGAAGGGTATTTTCCATTTGCTTTGAGAATAATGCCGGTTGGATCCAAAATATTTTCCTTGAAGGAGATCTGAAGGCTACTCTGCATCTCGGGATCTTCATTATCATTGTCATACTCTATGGGAACAGTGTGGAGAGTTGGGTTAAGATGCTCTGGCATCTCTGAAGGATACATAGGGAAACCAGTTAGTCTAAATTTACTGAAAGCTCGTTGAGGATAACCAATGTGCTCATCTATGTCTTCATCCTCATCTTCGTCTGCCTCAAGCACAACAGCAGTATTTGGTTTGTTCATTTTCCCCCTGCTCCACTCTAAAGGATGCTTCCCTTCAAGATGTCGCATAAGAGCTGATGTTCCAAGGTGACCCCCTAGTTTTCCCCGACCCACACTTGCCTGGCACAGATTGCAAATGGCTCGGCAAATGTTTGTACGGTCAAGGTAGAAGAACTGCCATACAGCAGATGTAGACTTCCTTCGACGAGCTCCTAGTGGGACAGGAGAATAATCAGTAGAGCTGAACGTCTGGGAGACCACGGGTTGGGTCTTGTCCAGGCCTGGAAAGGGGTGAGAAGCATTTCTGGCATTAATGTGAAAACTGGAGTCTAACCCGCTAACCTGCTCAGTCGTCTTTTTGCTGGTCATTGCTTCTCCAAATTCCACCATAATGTTGTCTCCTCTTTCCTTATCTTCCTCATCGTCACTAGAGTCAATGATCTCATACGTTTTAGGCGAACCATGAGCCACAGTACACTCAATGGCATTTTTCTCATTTGGCATTGGCTTTTGATAAAGGAACTGCATGATGGCCATATTGAATGGATTTTGGTAGGACTCATCTATTTCATCTTCATCAACATATGTTTCCTCCTCTTCCTCTTCAACATCTGGTTTTTGGAGTCTCATAGACCTTCGTTGTGCCCATTGTTGTGGATGTTTACTCTCCAAGTGGCGTTTCAGAGCTGTGGTACCAAACCTGCCCCCTAGTTTGCCTCTGCTGACACTCATTCGACAAAGAGTACAAACAGCTCTGGAGATGATGGTTGGGTCACGATAGAAAAATTGCCAGACCTCCGATGTGGACTTTCTCTTCCTGGTTGGCCGGGCCACCAATGGAGTAGTGTTCTGAGCAATACTCAGAGACCCTTCATGCTCACGGGGATCTTTCTGTGGACCAGTTCCAACTTCCAGAGAATTGGCTATTTTTCTCTTCCTTGGAAAAGGTAAAGGCCATGGGGAGACTTCAGATTTGTCCTCATCATCATCACTGGATTCTAACTTGATTTCAATTTCGGGGATAATTTCATTGTGTGATCTTTTTATTTCTCTCATTTCGGAATCTGGATACTCTTTACCCGAAAAATCAACATTGTGGGAATCCTGAGCTTGAGGGAGCGGGTCCTGGACTGAGTCATTGCTTACAAGGGGTTCTCTAATGTCTTCTGACATGGTGACTCTAGTGAAAGATCTTCTCTACAGCTCTGTGTTTATTGCCGCTCCATGGTAGCATCAGTTTGGTTTTCGACAGTCCATCTACATTCTTTAACCTGATGATTCTGGCGAACATGATTCTTCAAACTGATATCGAAATTGGGATTTTCAGAATTATTTTGATGATGAAAAGTTTGGATCAACCCAGCTGTAACAGAGAACCATGTATAATGAATCATCTTAATGTCGTCCTTAAAGGGCATATGTTAACCACAGTATAGGCACAGAATTAAAAGGGTTGTCCCATCTGGATATCTGGGAGCCCCTATCTCAAAAAAGGGGCCCAGACTGACGCTGCTGGGAATGCAGAATTGGCCACATTTCTCCATTCACTTCTATGGGACTTCAAAAAATAACCTATCAAGCGCATACCGCTATTTTTGGAAGTCCCACAGAAGTGAATGGATAGAGTTGTACATGCATGGCCACACTCCGTTCCTGGCTCTGTGAGGAGGGGCCCCGTTCTCAAAATAAGTGCGGATATGTCATAAACATCCATATGGGACAATCGCTTTACTCTACATAAACAGCTGAGTCACTGTGTACATACATTACTTATCCTGTACTAATCCTGAGTTACATCCTGTATTATACTCCAGAGCTGCGCTCACTATTCTGCTGGTGGAGTCACTGTGTACATACGTTACTTATCCTGTACTGATCCTGAGTTACATCCTGCATTATACTCCAGAGCTGCACTCACTATTCTGCTGGTGCAGTCACTGTGTACATACATTACATTACATTACTGTACTGATCCTGAGTTACATCCTGTATTATACTCCAGAGCTGCACTCACTATTCTGCTGGTGCAGTCACTGTGTACATACATTACTTATCCTGTACTGATCCTGAGTTACATCCTGTATTATACTCCGGAGCTGCACTCACTATTCTGCTGGTGCAGTCACTGTGTACATACATTACTTATCCTGTACTGATACTGAGTTACATCCTGTATTATACTCCGGAGCTGCACTCACTATTCTGCTGGGGCAGTCACTGTGTACATACATTACATTACTTATCCTGAACTGATCCTGAGTTACATCCTGTATTATACTCCGGAGCTGCACTCACTATTCTGCTGGTGCAGTCACTGTGCACATACATTACATTACTTATCCTGTACTGATCCTGAGGTACATCCTGTATTATACTCCAGAGCTGCACTCACTATTCTGCTGGGGCAGTCACTGTGTACATACATTACATTACTTATCCTGTACTGATCCTGAGTTACAGCCTGTATTATACTCCAGAGCTGCACTCACTATTCTGCTGGTGCAGTCACTGTGTACATACATTACTTATCCTGTACTGATCCTGAGTTACATCCTGTATTATACTCCGGAGCTGCACTCACTATTCTGCTGGTGCAGTCACTGTGTACATACATTACATTACTTATCCTGTACTGATCCTGAGTTACATCCTGTATTATACTCCAGAGCTGCACTCACTATTCTGCTGGTGCAGTCACTGTGTACATACATTACATTACTTATCCTGTACTGATCCTGAGTTACATCCTGTATTATACTCCAGAGCTGCACTCACTATTTTGCTGGTGCAGTCACTGTGTACATACATTACATTACTTATCCTGTACTGATCCTGAGTTACATCCTGTATTATACTCCAGAGCTGCACTCACTATTCTGCTGGTGCAGTCACTGTGATACATACATTACTTATCCTGTACTGATCCTGAGTTACATCCTGTATTATACTCCAGAGCTGCACTCACTATTCTGCTGGTGCAGTCACTGTGTACATACATTACATTACTTATCCTGTACTGATCCTGAGTTACATCCTGTATTATACTCCAGAGCTGCACTCACTATTCTGCTGGTGCAGTCACTGTGTACATACATTACATTACTTATCCTGTACTGATCCTGAGTTACATCCTGTATTATACTCCAGAGCTGCACTCACTATTCTGCTGGTGCAGTCACTGTGTACATACATTACTTATCCTGTACTGATCCTGAGTTACATCCTGTATTATACTCCAGAGCTGCACTCACTATTCTGCTGGTGCAGTCACTGTGTACATACATTACTTATCCTGTACTGATCCTGAGTTACATCCTGTATTATACTCCAGAGCTGCACTCACTATTCTGCTGGTGCAGTCACTGTGTACATACATTACTTATCCTGTACTGATCCTGAGTTACATCCTGTATTATACTCCAGAGCTGCACTCACTATTCTGCTGGTGCAGTCACTGTGTACATACATTACTTATCCTGTACTGATCCTGAGTTACATCCTGTATTATACTCCAGAGCTGCACTCACTATTCTGCTGGTGCAGTCACTGTGATACATACATTACTTATCCTGTACTGATCCTGAGTTACATCCTGTATTATACTCCAGAGCTGCACTCACTATTCTGCTGGTGCAGTCACTGTGTACATACATTACTTATCCTGTACTGATCCTGAGTTACATCCTGTATTATACTCCAGAGCTGCACTCACTATTCTGCTGGTGCAGTCACTGTGTACATACATTACTTATCCTGTACTGATCCTGAGTTACATCCTGTATTATACTCCAGAGCTGCACTCACTATTCTGCTGGTGCAGTCACTGTGTACATACATTACTTATCCTGTACTGATCCTGAGTTACATCCTGTATTATACTCCAGAGCTGCACTCACTATTCTGCTGGTGCAGTCACTGTGTACATACATTACTTATCCTGTACTGATCCTGAGTTACATCCTGTATTATACTCCAGAGCTGCACTCACTATTCTGCTGGTGCAGTCACTGTGTACATACATTACTTATCCTGTACTGATCCTGAGTTACATCCTGTATTATACTCCAGAGCTGCACTCACTATTCTGCTGGTGCAGTCACTGTGTACATACATTACTTATCCTGTACTGATCCTGAGTTACATCCTGTATTATACTCCAGAGCTGCACTCACTATTCTGCTGGTGCAGTCACTGTGTACATACATTACTTATCCTGTACTGATCCTGAGTTACATCCTGTATTATACTCCAGAGCTGCACTCACTATTCTGCTGGTGCAGTCACTGTGTACATACATTACTTATCCTGTACTGATCCTGAGTTACATCCTGTATTATACTCCAGAGCTGCACTCACTATTCTGCTGGTGCAGTCACTGTGTACATACATTACTTATCCTGTACTGATCCTGAGTTACATCCTGTATTATACTCCAGAGCTGCACTCACTATTCTGCTGGTGCAGTCACTGTGTACATACATTACTTATCCTGTACTGATCCTGAGTTACATCCTGTATTATACTCCAGAGCTGCACTCACTATTCTGCTGGTGCAGTCACTGTGTACATACATTACTTATCCTGTACTGATCCTGAGTTACATCCTGTATTATACTCCAGAGCTGCACTCACTATTCTGCTGGTGCAGTCACTGTGTACATACATTACTTATCCTGTACTGATCCTGAGTTACATCCTGTATTATACTCCAGAGCTGCACTCACTATTCTGCTGGTGCAGTCACTGTGTACATACATTACTTATCCTGTACTGATCCTGAGTTACATCCTGTATTATACTCCAGAGCTGCACTCACTATTCTGCTGGTGCAGTCACTGTGTACATACATTACTTATCCTGTACTGATCCTGAGTTACATCCTGTATTATACTCCAGAGCTGCACTCACTATTCTGCTGGTGCAGTCACTGTGTACATACATACATTACTTATCCTGTACTGATCCTGAGTTACATCCTGTATTATACTCCAGAGCTGCACTCACTATTCTGCTGGTGCAGTCACTGTGTACATACATTACTTATCCTGTACTGATCCTGAGTTACATCCTGTATTATACTCCAGAGCTGCACTCACTATTCTGCTGGTGCAGTCACTGTGTACATACATTACTTATCCTGTACTGATCCTGAGTTACATCCTGTATTATACTCCAGAGCTGCACTCACTATTCTGCTGGTGCAGTCACTGTGTACATACATTACTTATCCTGTACTGATCCTGAGTTACATCCTGTATTATACTCCAGAGCTGCACTCACTATTCTGCTGGTGCAGTCACTGTGTACATACATTACATTACTTATCCTGTACTGATCCTGAGTTACATCCTGTATTATACTCCAGAGCTGCACTCACTATTCTGCTGGTGCAGTCACTGTGTACATACATACATTACTTATCCTGTACTGATCCTGAGTTACATCCTGTATTATACTCCAGAGCTGCACTCACTATTCTGCTGGTGCAGTCACTGTGTACATACATTACTTATCCTGTACTCATCCTGAGTTACATCCTGTATTATACTCCAGAGCTGCACTCACTATTCTGCTGGTGCAGTCACTGTGTACATACATTACTTATCCTGTACTGATCCTGAGTTACATCCTGTATTATACTCCAGAGCTGCACTCACTATTCTGCTGGTGCAGTCACTGTGTACATACATTACTTATCCTGTACTGATCCTGAGTTACATCCTGTATTATACTCCAGAGCTGCACTCACTATTCTGCTGGTGCAGTCACTGTGTACATACATTACATTACTTATCCTGTACTGATCCTGAGTTACATCCTGTATTATACTCCGGAGCTGCACTCACTATTCTGCTGGTGCAGTCACTGTGTACATACATTACATTACTTATCCTGTACTGATCCTGAGTTACATCCTGTATTATACTCCAGAGCTGCACTCACTATTCTGCTGGGGCAGTCACTGTGTACATACATTACTTATCCTGTACTGATCCTGAGTTACATCCTGTATTATACTCCAGAGCTGCACTCACTATTCTGCTGGTGCAGTCACTGTGTACATACATTACTTATCCTGTACTGATCCTGAGTTACATCCTGTATTATACTCCAGAGCTGCACTCACTATTCTGCTGGTGCAGTCACTGTGTACATACATTACTTATCCTGTACTGATCCTGAGTTACATCCTGTATTATACTCCAGAGCTGCACTCACTATTCTGCTGGTGCAGTCACTGTGTACATACATTACTTATCCTGTACTGATCCTGAGTTACATCCTGTATTATACTCCAGAGCTGCACTCACTATTCTGCTGGTGCAGTCACTGTGTACATACATTACTTATCCTGTACTGATCCTGAGTTACATCCTGTATTATACTCCAGGAGCTGCACTCACTATTCTGCTGGTGCAGTCACTGTGTACATACATTACATTACTTATCCTGTACTGATCCTGAGTTACATCCTGTATTATACTCCAGAGCTGCACTCACTATTCTGCTGGTGCAGTCACTGTGTACATACATACATTACTTATCCTGTACTGATCCTGAGTTACATCCTGTATTATACTCCAGAGCTGCACTCACTATTCTGCTGGTGCAGTCACTGTGTACATACATTACTTATCCTGTACTGATCCTGAGTTACATCCTGTATTATACTCCAGAGCTGCACTCACTATTCTGCTGGTGCAGTCACTGTGTACATACATTACTTATCCTGTACTGATCCTGAGTTACATCCTGTATTATACTCCAGAGCTGCACTCACTATTCTGCTGGTGCAGTCACTGTGTAATACATACATTACTTATCCTGTACTGATCCTGAGTTACATCCTGTATTATACTCCAGAGCTGCACTCACTATTCTGCTGGTGCAGTCACTGTGTACATACATTACTTATCCTGTACTGATCCTGAGTTACATCCTGTATTATACTCCAGAGCTGCACTCACTATTCTGCTGGTGCAGTCACTGTGTATACATACATTACTTATCCTGTACTGATCCTGAGTTACATCCTGTATTATACTCCAGAGCTGCACTCACTATTCTGCTGGTGCAGTCACTGTGTACATACATTACTTATCCTGTACTGATCCTGAGTTACATCCTGTATTATACTCCAGAGCTGCACTCACTATTCTGCTGGTGCAGTCACTGTGTACATACATTACTTATCCTGTACTGATCCTGAGTTACATCCTGTATTATACTCCAGAGCTGCACTCACTATTCTGCTGGTGCAGTCACTGTGTACATACATTACTTATCCTGTACTGATCCTGAGTTACATCCTGTATTATACTCCAGAGCTGCACTCACTATTCTGCTGGTGCAGTCACTGTGTACATACATTACTTATCCTGTACTGATCCTGAGTTACATCCTGTATTATACTCCAGAGCTGCACTCACTATTCTGCTGGTGCAGTCACTGTGTACATACATTACATACTTATCCTGTACTGATCCTGAGTTACATCCTGTATTATACTCCAGAGCTGCACTCACTATTCTGCTGGTGCAGTCACTGTGTACATACATTACTTATCCTGTACTGATCCTGAGTTACATCCTGTATTATACTCCAGAGCTGCACTCACTATTCTGCTGGTGCAGTCACTGTGTACATACATACATTACTTATCCTGTACTGATCCTGAGTTACATCCTGTATTATACTCCAGAGCTGCACTCACTATTCTGCTGGTGCAGTCACTGTGTACATACATTACTTATCCTGTACTGATCCTGAGTTACATCCTGTATTATACTCCAGAGCTGCACTCACTATTCTGCTGTGCAGTCACTGTATACATACATTACTTATCCTGTACTGATCCTGAGTTACATCCTGTATTATACTCCAGAGCTGCACTCACTATTCTGCTGGTGCAGTCACTGTGTACATACATTACTTATCCTGTACTGATCCTGAGTTACATCCTGTATTATACTCCAGAGCTGCACTCACTATTCTGCTGGTGCAGTCACTGTGTACATACATTACTTATCCTGTACTGATCCTGAGTTACATCCTGTATTATACTCCAGAGCTGCACTCACTATTCTGCTGGATACTTATCCTGTACTGATCCTGAGTTACATCCTGTATTATACTCCAGAGCTGCACTCAGCTATTCTGCTGGTGCAGTCACTGTACATACATTACTTATCCTGTACTGATCCTGAGTTACATCCTGTATTATACTCCAGAGCTGCACTCACTATTCTGCTGGTGCAGTCACTGTGTACATACATTACTTATCCTGTACTGATCCTGAGTTACATCCTGTATTATACTCCAGAGCTGCACTCACTATTCTGCTGGTGCAGTCGCTGTGTACATACATTACTTATCCTGTACTGATCCTGAGTTACATCCTGTATTATACTCCAGAGCTGCACTCACTATTCTGCTGGTGCAGTCGCTGTGTACATACATTACTTATCCTGTACTGATCCTGAGTTACATCCTGTATTATACTCCAGAGCTGCACTCACTATTCTGCTGGTGCAGTCGCTGTGTACATACATTACTTATCCTGTACTGATCCTGAGTTACATCCTGTATTATACTCCAGAGCTGCACTCACTATTCTGCTGGTGCAGTCACTGTGTACATACATTACTTATCCTGTACTGATCCTGAGTTACATCCTGTATTATACTCCAGAGCTGCACTCACTATTCTGCTGGTGCAGTCACTGTGTACATACATTACTTATCCTGTACTGATCCTGAGTTACATCCTGTATTATACTCCAGAGCTGCACTCACTATTCTGCTGGTGCAGTCACTGTGTACATACATTACTTATCCTGTACTGATCCTGAGTTACATCCTGTATTATACTCCAGAGCTGCACTCACTATTCTGCTGGTGCAGTCACTGTGTACATACATTACTTATCCTGTACTGATCCTGAGTTACATCCTGTATTATACTCCAGAGCTGCACTCACTATTCTGCTGGTGCAGTCACTGTGTACATACATTACTTATCCTGTACTGATCCTGAGTTACATCCTGTATTATACTCCAGAGCTGCACTCACTATTCTGCTGGTGCAGTCACTGTGTACATACATTACTTATCCTGTACTGATCCTGAGTTACATCCTGTATTATACTCCAGAGCTGCACTCACTATTCTGCTGGTGCAGTCACTGTGTAAATACATTACTTATCCTGTACTGATCCTGAGTTACATCCTGTATTATACCCCAGAGCTGCACTCACTATTCTGCTGGTGCAGTCACTGTGTAAATACATTACTTATCCTGTACTGATCCTGAGTTACATCCTGTATTATACTCCAGAGCTGCACTCACTATTCTGCTGGTGCAGTCACTGTGTACATACATTACTTATCCTGTACTGATCCTGAGTTACATCCTGTATTATACTCCAGAGCTGCACTCACTATTCTGCTGGTGCAGTCACTGTGTACATACATTACTTATCCTGTACTGATCCTGAGTTACATCCTGTATTATACTCCAGAGCTGCACTCACTATTCTGCTGGTGCAGTCACTGTGTACATACATTACTTTTCCTGTACTGATCCTGAGTTACATCCTGTATTACACTCCAGAGCTGCACTCACTATTCTGCTGGTGCAGTCACTGTGTACATACATTACTTATCCTGTACTGATCCTGAGCTACATCCTGTATTATACTCCAGAGCTGCACTCACTATATAAATCAGCTGCAGCTTGCACTTCTGCACATATCACACTCTGTTGCCTCCATCAGGTAGGTCGCGGTTTGTGGCCATGTTCATTGTGTCTCCACATAACGAGGTGTGAACAGAGCTTTATCCCGCACTGGATATTACCGCTCAGTATGTTACACCCCGTGTATTATATGATGATACTCCGCAGTATTACTCATGTATTATGTTATATTACTGTCACTTTTGCTTTCTTCAGACCATGTTTCCCAGAATATCGGTCCCCGGACAGAGGACAGTCAGTCTGTTACCTGAGGGGCTCAGCGCGGCCATTGTCCTCCTTCTCTCCACCTCCTCCGGTGGATTATACCATCTTTTACTGTAGGATTGTAAACATTCAGAGCGGAGAAATCTGAGATTCACGAGAGTTCCTTATCCCCCTACTGCTGGTGTAATGGTATGGCCCTTTAGCTTGACAATAACCCTTTCATCTCCTCACTGCTGGCTATAATGGTACAGTTTATTAACCTCACTGTAGTCTTCTCCTCCCTGGTTGCTGTAATGGTACAGTCCTTCAGCCTCCCTTTAGTCTTCTCCTTCCTGGTTGCTGTAATGGTGCAGTCCTTCAGCCTCACTTTAGTCTTATCTTCCCTGGTTGCTGTAATGGTACAGTCCTTCAGCCTCACTTTAGTCTTATCTTCCCTGGTTGCTGTAATGGTACAGTCCTTCAGCCTCACTTTAGTCTTATCTTCCCTGGTTGCTGTAATGGTATAGTCCTTCAGCCTCACTTTAGTCTTCTCTTCCCTGGTTGCTGTAATGGTATAGTCCTTTAGCCTCACTCTAGTCCTTTCCTCTGCTGTAAATGGTATAGTCCTTTAACCTGACAGGGAGCTGCCTCCCTCCTTTTCCCCTCTGTAACTAAGTCTAATGGTACAGTCCTTCCCTCTGTATTAACCCTTTTGTCCCCTGCAGATGTTATTAGGTGTGTTGGTATTGATGTTATGCACTCATATAGCGGTGACATATTCCGCACCGCCCCCAGTGAGTGTGATCCAGACAGGGGCGGGTTTATCAGCTCTGGTGACGAGACCGGTGTCTCCGTATCCACTGCCATTGCGTAACCCAGCTTTCTCAGATTCCAGAATGGCAAATCTGCCCAGTTATGCCGCAATATGGAAGCAGGGGACGTATCGCAGGTGTGACCCCGCCCTGTGGAAGCCGCCATATTGTCGTCACCCAGCTTTTCCAGATTTCACTTCTTTACTCGCGGTCAGACGTCATCTCCTTGTAGACGGATTCCCCTCCCCCGCACAGTTATCAGTTAGTGAGCTCCCCCTAGTGGAGGCCACAGGCAGACAGAATGGTCTCACGTCTGCAGGAGCTCCGCCCCCTATAATGATGTGGATCGGCGCAGAACCCTGGACCTGTTCCAGTACATTACACAGAAGGACCCTGCAGCCGCCATGATGCCCCCCAGCACAAGGAAACATTGCACCCATCTGCCCCCGAACTGCTCTAGAGTCTAGACCATGACAGAGAATAACATTAGGCTACGCGGCCATTACTGTGCTGGGCGGGCACTAATAGCTATACAAAGCACTCTACTGGTACTACTGTATACGGAGAGCGCTCTACTGGTACTACTGTATACGGAGAGCGCTCTACTGGTACTACTGTTTACGGAGAGCGCTCTACTGGTACTACTGTATACAGAGAGCGCTCTACTGGTACTACTGTTTACGGAGAGCTCTCTACTGGTACTACTGTATACAGAGAGCCCTCTACTGGTACTACTGTATACAGAGAGCCCTCTACTGGTACTACTGTATACAGAGAGCCCTCTACTGGTACTACTGTTTACGGAGAGCCCTCTACTGGTACTACTGTTTACGGAGAGCCCTCTACTGGTACTACTGTTTACGGAGAGCGCTCTACTGGTACTACTGTTTACGGAGAGCATTCTACTGGTACTACTGTTTACAGAGCGCACTCTACTGGTACTACTGTATACGGAGAGCACTCTACTGGCACTACTGTTTACGGAGAGCCCTCTACTGGTACTACTGTTTACGGAGAGCGCTCTACTGGTACTACTGTTTACGGAGAGCATTCTACTGGTACTACTGTTTACAGAGCGCACTCTACTGGTACTACTGTATACGGAGAGCACTCTACTGGCACTACTGTTTACGGAGAGCACTCTACTGGTACTACTGTTTACAGAGCGCACTCTACTGGTACTACTGTATACGGAGAGCACTCTACTGGCACTACTGTTTACGGAGAGCACTCTACTGGTACTACTGTTTACGGAGAGCCCTCTACTGGTACTACTGTTTACGGAGAGCGCTCTACTGGTACTACTGTTTACGGAGAGCATTCTACTGGTACTACTGTTTACAGAGCGCACTCTACTGGTACTACTGTATACGGAGAGCACTCTACTGGCACTACTGTTTACGGAGAGCACTCTACTGGTACTACTGTTTACAGAGCGCACTCTACTGGTACTACTGTATACGGAGAGCACTCTACTGGCACTACTGTTTACGGAGAGCACTCTACTGGTACTACTGTTTACGGAGAGCGCTCTACTGGTACTACTGTATACAGAGAGCCCTCTACTGGTACTACTGTATACAGAGAGCGCTCTACTGGTACTACTGTATACAGAGAGCCCTCTACTGGTACTACTGTTTACGGAGAGCACTCTACTGGTACTACTGTTTACGGAGAGCGCTCTACTGGTACTACTGTATACAGAGAGCCCTCTACTGGTACTACTGTATACAGAGAGCGCTCTACTGGTACTACTGTATACAGAGAGCCCTCTACTGGTACTACTGTTAACGGAGAGCACTCTACTGGTACTACTGTTTACGGAGAGCACTCTACTGGTATTACTGTTTACGGAGAGCACTCTACTGGTACTACTGTTTACGGAGAGCGCTCTACTGGTACTACTGTATACAGAGAGCCCTCTACTGGTACTACTGTATACAGAGAGCGCTCTACTGGTACTACTGTATACAGAGAGCCCTTTACTGGTACTACTGTTTACGGAGAGCACTCTACTGGTACTACTGTTTACGGAGAGCGCTCTACTGGTACTACTGTATACAGAGAGCCCTCTACTGGTACTACTGTATACAGAGAGCGCTCTACTGGTACTACTGTATACAGAGAGCCCTCTACTGGTACTACTGTTAACGGAGAGCACTCTACTGGTACTACTGTTTACGGAGAGCACTCTACTGGTATTACTGTTTACGGAGAGCACTCTACTGGTACTACTGTTAACGGAGAGCACTCTACTGGTACTACTGTTAACGGAGAGCACTCTACTGGTACTACTGTATACAGAGAGCCCTCTACTGGTACTACTGTATACAGAGAGCGCTCTACTGGTACTACTGTATACAGAGAGCCCTCTACTGGTACTACTGTTAACGGAGAGCACTCTACTGGTACTACTGTATACAGAGAGCCCTCTACTGGTACTACTGTTTACAGAGAGCCCTCTACTGGTACTACTGTTTACAGAGAGCGCTCTACTGGTACTACTGTTTACAGAGAGCGCTCTACTGGTACTACTGTATACAGAGAGCCCTCTACTGGTACTACTGTATACAGAGAGCGCTCTACTGGTACTACTGTATACAGAGAGCCCTCTACTGGTACTACTGTTAACGGAGAGCACTCTACTGGTACTACTGTTTACGGAGAGCACTCTACTGGTATTACTGTTTACGGAGAGCACTCTACTGGTACTACTGTTTACAGAGAGTGCTCTACTGGTACTACTGTTTACAGAGAGCGCTCTACTGGTACTACTGTTAACGGAGAGAGCTCTACTGGTACTACTGTTTACGGAGAGCACTCTACTGGTACTACTGTTTACGGAGAGCACTCTACTGGTACTACTGTTTACGGAGAGCACTCTACTGGTATTACTGTTTATGGAGAGTGCTCTACTGGTACTACTGTATACAGAGAGCGCTCTACTGGTACTACTGTATACAGAGAGCGCTCTACTGGTACTACTGTATACAGAGAGCCCTCTACTGGTACTACTGTATACAGAGAGCGCTCTACTGGTACTACTGTATACAGAGAGCCCTCTACTGGTACTACTGTTAACGGAGAGCACTCTACTGGTACTACTGTATACAGAGAGCCCTCTACTGGTACTACTGTTTACAGAGAGCCCTCTACTGGTACTACTGTTTACAGAGAGCGCTCTACTGG
This sequence comes from Bufo gargarizans, assembly GCF_014858855.1. Lineage (NCBI taxonomy): Eukaryota > Metazoa > Chordata > Amphibia > Anura > Bufonidae > Bufo > Bufo gargarizans. The sequence goes on from NC_058084.1 coordinate 467,429,498, forward strand.
TACTACTGTTTACAGAGAGCGCTCTACTGGTACTACTGTTAACGGAGAGAGCTCTACTGGTACTACTGTTAACGGAGAGAGCTCTACTGGTACTACTGTTTACGGAGAGCACTCTACTGGTACTACTGTTTACGGAGAGCACTCTACTGGTATTACTGTTTATGGAGAGCGCTCTACTGGTACTACTGTATACGGAGAGCGCTCTACTGGTACTACTGTATACAGAGAGCGCTCTACTGGTACTACTGTATACAGAGAGCCCTCTACTGGTACTACTGTTTACAGAGAGCGCTCTACTGGTACTACTGTTTACAGAGAGCGCTCTACTGGTACTACTGTTAACGGAGAGAGCTCTACTGGTACTACTGTTAACGGAGAGAGCTCTACTGGTACTACTGTTTACGGAGAGCACTCTACTGGTACTACTGTTTACGGAGAGCACTCTACTGGTATTACTGTTTATGGAGAGCGCTCTACTGGTACTACTGTATACGGAGAGCGCTCTACTGGTACTACTGTATACAGAGAGCGCTCTACTGGTACTACTGTATACAGAGAGCCCTCTACTGGTACTACTGTATACAGAGAGCGCTCTACTGGTACTACTGTATACAGAGAGCCCTCTACTGGTACTACTGTTAATGAAGAGCACTCTACTGGTACTACTGTATACAGAGAGCCCTCTACTGGTACTACTGTTTACAGAGAGCCCTCTACTGGTACTACTGTTTACAGAGAGCCCTCTACTGGTACTACTGTTTACAGAGAGCCCTCTACTGGTACTACTGTTTACAGAGAGCGCTCTACTGGTACTACTGTTTACAGAGAGCGCTCTACTGGTACTACTGTTAACGGAGAGAGCTCTACTGGTACTACTGTTTACGGAGAGCACTCTACTGGTACTACTGTTTACGGAGAGCACTCTACTGGTATAGTTTATGGAGAGCACTCTACTGGTACTACTGTTAACGGAGAGCACTCTACTGGTACTACTGTTTACGGAGAGCACTCTACTGGTATTATAGTTAATGGAGAGCACTCTACTGGTACTACTGTTAACGGAGAGCACTCTACTGGTACTACTGTTTACAGAGAGCGCTCTACTGGTACTACTGTATACAGAGAGCCATCTACTGGTACTACTGTTTACAGAGAGCGCTCTACTGGTACTACTGTATACAGAGAGCCCTCTACTGGTACTACTGTTTACAGAGAGCGCTCTACTGGTACTACTGTATACAGAGAGCCCTCTACTGGTACTACTGTTTACAGAGAGCGCTCTACTGGTACTACTGTTTACAGAGAGCGCTCTACTGGTACTATTGTTTACAGAGAGAACTCTACTGGTACTACTGTTAACGGAGAGCACTCTACTGGTACTACTGTTTACAGAGAGCGCTCTACTGGTACTACTGTATACAGAGAGCCATCTACTGGTACTACTGTTTACAGAGAGCGCTCTACTGGTACTACTGTATACAGAGAGCCCTCTACTGGTACTACTGTTTACAGAGAGCGCTCTACTGGTACTACTGTATACAGAGAGCCCTCTACTGGTACTACTGTTTACAGAGAGCGCTCTACTGGTACTACTGTTTACAGAGAGCGCTCTACTGGTACTATTGTTTACAGAGAGCACTCTACTGGTACTACTGTTTACGGAGAGCACTCTACTGGTATTACTGTTTATGGAGAGCGCTCTACTGGTACTACTGTATACAGAGAGCGCTCTACTGGTACTACTGTTTACGGAGAGCACTCTACTGGTATTACTGTTTATGGAGAGCACTCTACTGGTACTACTGCTCTACTGAGAGCGCTCTACTGGTACTACTGGGTACTACTGTTTACGGAGAGCACTCTACTGGTATTACTGTTTACGGAGAGCACTCTACTGGTATTACTGTTTATGGAGAGCACTCTACTGGTACTACTGTTTACAGAGAGCGCTCTACTGGTACTACTGTATACAGAGAGCGCTCTACTGGTACTACTGTTTACGGAGAGCACTCCACTGGTACTACTGTTTACGGAGAGCGCTCTACTGGTACTACTGTTTACGGAGAGCACTCTACTGGTATGATAATTTATAGAGAGCGCTCTACTGGAATTATAGTTTATGGAGAGCACTCTACTAGTTCTATTATTTATGGCACTCTACTAGTAATAATTATTAAAACGCACTCTATAGGTATTAATGTGTTTGCAGAGCACTCCACTGGAATTACTGCATATAGACACCACTCTATTGGTACTACAGTTTTTGCTGAGCATTTTACTACCACTACTGTTTATAAAGAGCACTCTACTAGCTCTCTCTCTCTCTCTCTCTCTCTATATGTATGTATGTTCCGCAATCACTCAAAAACGCAACCATCCATTTCCACGACACTTGTTATACACATCACTTGATACCTGGAAAGAAATCTTGTAGGGTCTCAGCTCTCTAGGACGTACCGTTCCTGAGATATTCCTAAAATATGACCTCCATTAGCCAATAGAAGCCTGCAAGTCTTTCTCTTCATATCCCAACTGCCATACACATGGTCACGTGACCCTTATCAGCCAATAGAAGCTCGCAGGCCCTTAGTCTCCACATACACACAGTTTTACTTCAGGTTTCCATAACAACTGCTGTAGGTCAGCTTTAGGCTAGGGCTGCAGGGCACATGTGTCGCGCAACATTGATGTTGCACCAATGTCGTGCGACAATTTTTACAATGATAGTCTATGGTGTTGCACTGCGACATGTGACATACTGCGGCTGTGACTGCAACAATTGCAGAAAAATCCATCTTGGATCAATTTTTTGCAACTGTCGTGTCGCAGTCGCAGCAGGTCACATGTCACAGTGCGACACCATAGACTATCATTGTAAAAATTGTTGAGACAAAATGTTGCGCGACACATGTCGTCGTGTAGCCCTAGCATTAAAGGGGCAGGCGCTGTGGAGGTCACTTTTAAAGGGGCAGACACTGTGGATGTTACTGTTAAGGGAGTGGGGTGCTGTAAAACTCACTGTTAACTCCTTAAGGACCGGGCTCATTTTCACCTTCAGGTCCAGGCCATTTTTGCAAATCTGACCAGTGAATAGCCGTCGGGGGCCTTCATTGGGCTGTTCTCGGAACTGCCTGCTCCCGCTGACCGCATTTGTTTCAGATCGGCTCGCGGCATAGGCACAGGTAAGGGCTTACCTTAGTGAGAAAAGATGGCAGCCCGCATGTGTTTGCGGGCGAACAATACGAACTGGCCATCACTGTTGAGGAACACCTAAAGGGTTAATAAAGTTTGTAAAATCAGTTATGAATACCTTGAGGGGTGTAGTTTCTTACATGGGGTCACTTCTATGGAGTTGCTACTCTAGGGGTGCATCAGGGGTTCTTCAAATGGGACATGGTGCCCAAAAAAAGGCCATCAAATTCTGCCTTCCAGAAACCATACGGTGTTCCTTTCCTTCTGCGCCCTGCCGTGTGCCCATACAGCAGTTTACGACCACATATGGGGTGTTTCTGTAAACTACAGATTCAGGGTAATAAATATTAAGTTTTGTTTGGCTGTTAACCCTTGCTTTGTTACTGGAAAAAACTGATTAAAATGGAAATTTTTCCAAAAAATAGCTTTTTTGGCAACATTTTTTTTTTTTGACCGTGTTCATCTGAGGGGTGAGGTAATGGGGTATTTCTATAGAGCAGATTCTTATAGACGCGGCGATACCTAATATGTCTACTTTTTTATTTATTTATTTTACACTATATTATCCTTTTATAAACCAAAAAAAACCATTTGAGTATCTCCATAGTCTAAGAGTCAGTTTTTTTAAAGGGTTTCTATCACTTCGTTTTCACATAATTAGGTGTCAGACACTAGCGATCCGCTAGTGTCTGCTCTGCCAAACAATCCCAATATAATAGCTTTTGGGGCAGCCGTTTCGCTAAAAAAGAACTTATATTGATATGTTAATGACCCCCTAGGTGCTATGGGGGCGTCATTAGCACCTAGAGGATCGGTCTACCTTCACAAGATGCCGCCGCCCAGCGCGTCCCTCCAGCCCGCCCATCTGCTTCGGAATGCGATCAAGCGGATGACTTCTCATGCATGCGCCATGCGCGTCTGTATTCGGCGCATGCGCAGTGAATGTCCGACCACTTCCCTGCTCAGACATCTCCACTGCGCCTGCACCGATGACATCATAGTGCTCCATCGGCACAGGCGCAGTGGAGATGTCTGAGCAGGGAAGTGATCGCATTCCGGAGGAGATGGGCGGGCTGGAGGGAGGCGCTGGGCGGCGGCATCTTTTGAAGGTAGACCGATCCTCTAGGTGCTAATGACGCCCCCATAGCACCTAGAGGGTCATTAGCATATTAATATAAGTTCTTTTTTAGCGAAACGGCTGCCCCAAAAGCTATTATATTAGGATTGTTTGGCAGAGCAGACACTAGCGGATCGCTAGTGTCTGACAGCTAAATATGTGCAACCGAAGTGGTAGAAACCCTTTAAAGTTTTTAGCCGATTATCTTAGGTAGGGGCTAATTTTTTGCGGGATGAGAGGACGGTTTTATTGGCACTATTTTGGGGGGCATATGACTTTTTGATCGCTGCTGTTACACTTTTTGTGATGTATGGTGACAAAAAAAGACCTTTTTTTGCACTGTTTTTATTATATTTTTTTAATGTAGTACTCCATGGAAGTGTGATACTCCCTGAATCAACCAATAACGCAGAGGCCCGGATGATCGGGGCAAGTGTCACACTGAGTGGTGGTGTCCTTCCGTATCCCCGTCCTGTGACACACTCTGCACTTTTTTGGGGTCCGTCCCTTCTTTCCAGTATAGAAAATCCGGGCGCCTCCAGTTCCCGAGGTACTCTGGCCTGCTCTTTCCCGGTCCGATATGATCAGGTCCTTGAGGACTGCCTCATAGAATTGGAGGAATGTCCCTGTGCTGCCAGCGCTTCGGGACAGCACAAAGCGTTGTACAAGGCAACCTGTACCAAGTAGACCGCAACTTTTTTGTACCATGCCCGGGTTTTGCGCATGGCGTTATATGGCTTGAGGACTTGATCAGAGAGATCAACTCCTCCCATATACCGATTGTAGGCGATGATACAATCGGGCTTGAGGACCGTTGCCGCGGTACCTCGCACAGGGACAGGGGTGATGCCGTTACCATGAATTGTGGACAGCATAAGGACATCCCTCTTATACCTGACCAGCAACAGGTTTCCACTGGTAAGTGCACGGGTCGCACCCTTGGGGATAGGTACCTGGAGGGGGTAGGGAGGCCGTGTTGATTTTTCCGCACGGTCCCACAAGCGAACGTGTATCTGGCGGCAAGGGACTGGAACAAGGGAATGCTAGTATAAAAGTTATCCACGTACAGGTGGTAAGCCTTATCTAGCAGTGGGTACATAAGGTCCCACACAAGTTTCCCGCTAACACCCAGAGTGGGGGGACATTCTGGGGGTTGAATACGGGAATCTCGCCCCTTGTACACACAAAACTTGTAAGCGCACCCTGAGGTACTCTCACAAAGTTTGTGCAGCTTCACGCCATACCTCGTCCGCTTTGTGGGAATATATTGGCGGAAACCGAGTCTCCCCTTGAAAGCAAAGAGAGACTCATCAACCGCGACCTCTCAGGTGACCACCACCTCTCAGGATCGCAGGACGGTGATTGGTGGTGTATTATCACACCACTGATCTCCGTCCTATTTCGGGTTATCGGGTCACCAGTGACCCGAATAACCCGGAAAACGCAGCAAACTGCAGGTCTGAATTGACCTGCGGTTTGCTGCGATCGCTGACATGGGGGGGTCACAGGACCCCCCTGGACATTGTACCAAGGTGCCTGCACAATGATTTGAGCAGGCACCTTGTTCCGATCACGGGGGGGGCATCACTAGGGGGGCCCTGGGGCTGCGCTGGCTTTACTTGGGCAATTTAGCTGCACACGTTGGTTATATTATTCAGTGCTGCATGAATTGGTTATATTGTCCTGATTCAAAGCTGGTCTCTGTAAAAAAATAAAATAAAAATAAAAAGGTTATTTATACGTTTTGTCCTTCCTTAATGTCTGGCACGGGCCGCCGTGCTTCTCGCCAGGTAGGGATCACTGTGCTTTCAATAGATGTATGATGCCGTACGTTCATTAGGCTCATGCACAATCTCGTAGGTGTCAGTAAGTTCCTCGTGGTAAGGAAATATATGTTTTAATATGGGCAGGTTTTCCGGTTGGTCTGTTTGGATTTCTCAGAGTCTCTTTGCGGGCGACATTCGGTAATCCTTCTAGTTATCATAAACATTCACTGGTCACGGGTCTTTTTCGGAGCTTCTAGATGTCTGGTTCACGTTATGTTTTGGTCCGGGTGTGTTTTGTTTGGGCACAGAGGTGCGGTGATGGCATCAGTCACTGTTCTCAGATACCATTAAACACGTATTTTGTTCTACAGCTATAAGTGCCTCCACCATCTGCCCCCACAAGTGCCTCCACCATCTGCCCCCACAAGTGCCTCCACCATCTGCCCCCACAAGTGCCTCCTTCATCTGCCCCCACAAGTGCCTCCACCATCTGCCCCATAAGTGCCTCCACCATCTGCCCCCATAAGTGCCTCCACCATCTGCCCCCATAAGTGCCTCCTCCATCTGCCCCCACAAGTGCCTCCACCATCTGCCCCCATAAGTGCCTCCACCATCTGCCCCCATAAGTGCCTCCTCCATCTGCCCCCAAAGTGCCTCCTCCATCTGCCCCCAAAGTGCCTCCTCCATCTGCCCCCACAAGTGCCTCATCCATCTGCCCCCACAAGTGCCTCATCCATCTGCCCCCATAAGTGCCTCATCCATCTGCCCCCATAAGTGCCTCATCCATCTGCCCCCATAAGTGCCTCCACCATCTGCCCCCATAAGTGCCTCCACCGTCTGCCCGCGGCTCAAAAGAATATGGATCAGCGCATGCGCGGCCGGCTGTGCGCGCTCACAGTGTCAGTGAGGAGGCCGGCCGGAGCATCACAAGATAACAATGCGCAAGCGCGGCCCATGGATGTGGCTGGCAAGCGGTGGCCGTATCCATGGGCAGCCAAAATAAACAATGAATATTGATTTTTATAATTGAAAAAGAACAGTGCGATATTTTTAATCACATGTATTTAGAAAATATTTCATTGGGGGATAAATAATGTAATTAAATATGATTAACAAGATGGGAATGCCCGTTAGGTTTCAGCATGTACATCCCCAGGGCAACATGTCTTTCATTAATCATATTCTCGCGTTTCTTGGATACCGTCACTCGGAGGTACATCTGAGTCATAGTACCGCCAGATCTTACCTAGCGGGGGTTCAGCATTTTTATTCTGTCTCGTGTCCCGAAAGGGGTTCATTGTCCTCTGTGCATCTGATTAAAGCCGCGTTACGAGGGTTACGAAATAGCCGTGTTAGCGATAACTGTCGTAGGTTACCTATTTCAGGAGAAGTCTTCAGACAGATGTCCGACTTGCTGGACAAGAACCCCTTTGGAGTACTTCATAGTCTGGTTATCAAAGCGTCCATTTACCTGGTGTTTTATGGTTTCCTTGGACCAGGGGAGTTCACATGCACAACCCCCCACTGTCAAACAGCTAGTTCCTGACTCCGAAGGGTACGCTCGTATTTCCGTACGACCCACCGCTGGTGTCCAGTTCAGGTGTTACATCAGTTAACCACTTCTTTGCCAGACCGTAGTCCAGATAGTCCATTGTTGCCATTTCCCTCAGTACCGCTGTCCGCGGCTCAGTTTGTGTCCCACGTGCGTCTATTGGCCACCAGTTTAGGTATTGACCCAGCCTCCATATCCGGGCATTCCTTTAGAATAGGCGCAGCTTCGGCCGCTAGCAAAAACAAAGTACCCGCCCACATACTACGTAAATTAGGCCGGTGGCGCTCATCTTGTTTCCATAGATATATTCCCAATCCTGAACGGGAGATTTCATGTGCTTTTCAGAGCTTGGTTTTGTGATTTGTTAATAAAGTTTTCTGGATCTCATGCTGTGCCTCGCCCTCTTTCAGGGGTACTCTCGACCGTTTGAGTACTCCAGGGGTTTTGTATGTGTCGGTAGTTAACTCAGTGTACCGTGGCCCTGACCACAAATGTGTGTATGTTCCGCGATCACTCAAACACGCAACCATCGATTTCAGCGAAACTTGTATACACATGGCTTGACACCTGTTCCTGAGATATTCCCAAAAAATGACCTCCATTAGCCAATAGAAGCTCGCAGGCCCTTAGTCTCCACATACACACGGTCACGTGACCCTTATCAGCCAATAGAAGCTCGCAGGCCCTTAGTCTCCACATACACACGGTCACGTGACCCTTATCAGCCAATAGAAGCTCGCAGGCCCTTAGTCTCCACATACACACAGTTTTACTCCAGGTTTCCATAACAACCCGGCCATTTTTCTTCACTGCTGTAGGTCAGCTTTAGGCTAGGGCTGCAGGACACATAGGGCACAACTACACTGCTACATGTGTCGCACAACAATTTTTAGAATGATAGGCTATGGTGTTGCACTGTGACATGCTGCGGCTGCGATGCGACAGTTGCAGAAAAATCGCGTCGTAGTTGCAGCATGTCACATGTCGCAGGTGCAACACCATAGACTATCACTATAAAAATTGTTGAGACAAAATGTTGCGCGACACATGTCGTCGTGTAGCCCTAGCATTAAAGGGGCGGGCACTGTGGAGGTCACTGTTAAAGGGGCGGGGTCCACTATTAAAGGGGCAACTGCTGTGGAGGTAACTGTTAAGGCAGCGGGGTACTGTGAGGTCACTATTAAGGCAACGGCGGATTATAATTGGGGCGTTTGGGTCGGTAGCCCGGCATCGCTGGGGGGCCCAAGGCCGACCCAAACTACAGCGGGGCACGGGAGCGCATAGTTCTCTGCCCCGCCGTCGTCCACCGATCACCGCCATAGGCTTCAGGCTATGCGGTAGTAAAATCCCTGCGCAGGCGGGCATGATGATGTCATCGCGCCGCCCTTGTGCCTGGACGCAGCACACTGATGTGTGTGCGCAGCGCGCCTGCACCATCTACGAGTGAGCACCGACTGGGACACAGGTAAGTATTAGCTTTTATTTTTTTTATTTTTTGTGTGCCAACTTTGGGGGGGGACATTACTGAAGGGACAGTGTTGGGCAAACTACTACGTGGGGGCAAATTACTAGTGTGGGGGAAATTAATACTGTGGGGTGCAAATTACTTAATGGGGGCAGTGTGGGGGGTTATTACTTTGTGGGGTAAATTACTATATGGGGCAGTGTGGTGGAAATTACTATATGGGGCAGTGTGGGGGGAATTACTATATGGGGCAGTGTGGTGGAAATTACTATATGGGGCAGTGTGGGGAAATTACTATATGGGGGCAGTGTGGGGGAAATTACTATATGGGGCAGTGTGGGGGAAATTACTATATGGGGGCAGTGTGGGGGAAATTACTATATGGGGTAGTGTGGGGGAAATTACTATATGGGGCAGTGTGGGGGAAATTACTATATGGGGCAGTGTGGGGGGAATTACTATATGGGGGCAGTGTGGGGGGAAATTACTATATGGGGCAGTGTGGGGGGAATTACTATATGGGGGCAGTGTGGGGGAAATTACTATATGGGGCAGTGTGGGTGAAATTACTATATGGGGGCAGTGTGGGGGAAATTACTATATGGAGCAGTGTGGGGGAAATTACTATGTGGGGGCAGTGTGGGGGAAATTACTATATGGGGGCAGTGTGGGGGAAATTACTATGTAAGGGCAGTGTGGGGGAAATTACTATATGGGGGCAGTGTGGGGGAAATTACTATATGGGGCAGTGTGGGGGAAATTACTATATGGGGCAGTGTGGGGGGAAATTACTATATGGGACAGTGTGGGGGAAATTACTATATGGGGCAGTGTGGGGGAAATTACTATATGGGGCAGTGTGGGGGAAATTACTATATGGGGCAGTGTGGGGGAAATTACTATATGGGGCAGTGTGGGGGAAATTACTATATGGGGGCAGTGTGGGGGGAATTACTATATGGGGCAGTGTGGGGGAAATTACTATATGGGGGCAGTGTGGGGGGAATTACTATATGGGGCAGTGTGGGGGAAATTACTATATGGGGCAGTGTGGGGGGAAATTACTATATGGGGCAGTGTGGGGGGAAATTACTATATGGGACAGTGTGGGGGAAATTACTATATGGGGGCAGTGTGGGGGAAATTACTATATGGGGCAGTGTGGGGGAAATTACTATATGGGGCAGTGTGGGGAAATTACTATATGGGGCAGTGTGGGGGGAAATTACTATATGGGACAGTGTGGGGGAAATTACTATATGGGGCAGTGTGGGGGGAATTACTATATGGGGGCAGTGTGTGGGGAATTACCATATGGGGGCAGTGTGGGGGAAATTACTATATGGGGCAGTGTGGGGGAAATTACCATATGGGGGCAGTGTGGGGGAAATTACTAGATGGGGCAGTGTGTGGGGAATTACCATATGGGGGCAGTGTGGGGGAAATTACTATATGGGGCAGTGTGGGGGAAATTACTTAATGGGGGCAGTGTGGGGGAAATTACTATATGGGGCAGTGTGGGGGAAATTACTATATGGGGCAGTGTGGGGGAAATTACTATATGGGGCAGTGTGGGGGAAATTACTATATGGGGGCAGTGTGGGGGAAATTACTATATGGGGCAGTGTGGGGGAAATTACTATATGGGGCAGTGTGAGGGAAATTACTGTATGGGAGCAGTGTGGGGGAAATTACTATATGGGGGCAGTGTGGGGGACATTACTATATGGGGGCAGTGTGGGGGAAATTACTATATGGGAGCAGTGTGGGTGAAATTACTATATGGAGCAGTGTGGGGGACATTACTATATGGGGGCAGTGTGGGGGAAATTACTATATGGGAGCAGTGTGGGGGACATTACTATATGGGGCAGTGTGGGGGAAATTACTATATGGGGCAGTGTGGGGGAAATTACTATATGGGGCAGTGTGGGGGACATTACTATATGGGGGCAGTGTGGGGGAAATTACTATATGGGGGCAGTGTGGGGGAAATTACTATATGGGGCAGTGTGGGGGAAATTACTATATGGGAGCAGTGTGGGGGAAATTACTATATGGAGCAGTGTGGGGGACATTACTATATGGGGGCAGTGTGGGGGAAATTACTATATGGGGGCAGTGTGGGGGAAATTACTATATGGGGCAGTGTGGGGGAAATTACTATATGGGGCAGTGTGGGGGAAATTACTATATGGGGCAGTGTGGGGGAAATTACTATATGGGGCAGTGTGGGGGAAATTACTATATGGGGCAGTGTGAGGGAAATTACTATATGGGGCAGTGTGGGGGAAATTACTATATGGGGCAGTGTGGGGGAAATTACTATATGGGGCAGTGTGGGGGGAAATTACTATATGGAGCAGTGTGGGGGACATTACTATATGGAGCAGTGTGGGGGAAAGTACTATATGGGGCAGTGTGGGGGAAATTACTATATGGGGCAGTGTGGGGGAAATTACTATATGGGGCAGTGTGGGGGAAATTACTATATGGGGCAGTGTGGGGGGAAATTACTATATGGGGGCAGTGTGGGGGAAATTACTATATGGGGGCAGTGTGGTGGAAATTACTATATGGGGGCAGTGTAGGGGAAATTACTATATAGGGGCAGTGTTGGAGTGTTGCTATTAGGGGACATTATTTTTGGGGACACTATACAGGCATTATTACCTGGAGCACAATATAGGGTATAGCACTCTAATGTTACTATTGTTTCTGGAGAGCACTCTACTGTTACTATTGTTTATTGAGAGCACTGTAATGTTACTATTGTTTATGGAGAGCACTCTAATGTTACTATTGTTTATTGAGAGCACTGTAATGTTACTATTGTTTATGGAGAGCACTCTAATGTTACTATTGTTTCTGGAGAGCACTGTAATGTTACTATTGTTTCTGGAGAGCACTCTAATGTTACTATTGTTTATGGAGCGCACTGTAATGTTACTATTGTTTCTGGAGAGCACTCTAATGTTACTATTGTTTCTGGAGAGCACTCTAATGTTACTATTGTTTCTGGAGAGCACTCTAATGTTACTATTGTTTCTGGAGAGCACTCTAATGTTACTATTGTTTCTGGAGAGCACTCTAATGTTACTATTGTTTCTGGAGAGCACGCTAATGTTACTATTGTTTCTCGAGAGCACTGTAATGTTACTATTGTTTCTGGAGAGCACTCTAATGTTACTATTGTTTCTGGAGAGCACTCTAATGTTACTATTGTTTACAGAGTGTATGGAGACCTCTGTTGGCCTTCTTCTGGAAATGATGGTTTATGGCCTTTTACACAAAAGACGCACCTGAAGACCTCCGGGACTCCTCATCCATCTAATTTGGGAGAATGGTGGGGGCTCGGCACGTTATAATGTTTTGGCTCCGTATCCACAAAACAAATCCGAGACATTTCATTACAACATTTCTTGGTGTAATTATTTTATTCATTACAGGTGATGGTTCCTATATGCTTTCTGGTCTTCCCTGCCCTCAGAGAGGACACTACGTTCATGGTCCCGCCAGTACTTCCCCAGTGACAATATACAGATAGGCCTTGTCCTATGTACTGAGCAGTGATGTGAGGCTATAGAGGCTAAATACGTTGGCTACAAAGGTCATGCACTTAGAAATCTTCGTCCATCGTCCACACCGGCTAAGAGGAAGACGGAGAGTCAAAGGATTCTCTTCACTCTGTCATATCCTGTAATGTAATGTATCAGCAAATTAGAGCGTAAGCTCTTTCACAATAGATATTATAACAATAGTGTAATCAGCCCTGAGTGACATGATACACACCAGACCGCTAAATGTCACTGTTGTCTGATGATGGAGCACAGATTTCCTGTGGCAGCTGCTTTTATATTGTACATGTGGATTGTTACCTGTCTGTCATGAGTGTCCATTTTCATCTTCTTCGTTTCTGACGGGGCCAAGCCAAGGGCAGTGAGAGACCCGGTGCGGTGCTGGCTCCTGTCCTTCCCTGTGCGGTGTCCCCTCTATATACAAAAAATATATATATATACACTGCTCCTATGTACAAGAATATAACTACTATAATACTGCTCCTATGTACAAGAATATAACTACTATAATACTGCTCCTATGTACAAGAATATAACTACTATAATACTGCTCATATATACAAGAATATAACTACTATAATACTGCCCCCTATGTACAAGAATATAACTACTATAATACTGCTCCTATGTACAAGAATATAACTACTATAATACTGCTCCTATGTACAAGAATATAACTACTATAATACTGCTCCTATGTACAAGAATATAACTACTATAATACTGCTCCTATGTACAAGAATATAACTGCTATAATACTGCTCCTATGTACAAGAATATAACTACTATAATACTGCTCCTATGTACAAGAATATAACTACTATAATACTGCTCCTATGTACAAGAATATAACTACTATAATACTGCTCCTATGTACAGGAATATAACTACTATAATACTGCCTCCTATGTACAAGAATATAACTACTATAATACTGCCCCCTATGTACAAGAATATAACTACTATAATACTGCTCCTATGTACAAGAATATAACTACTATAATACTGCTCCTATGTACAAGAATATAACTACTATAATACTGCTCCTATGTACAAGAATATAACTACTATAATACTGCCTCCATGTACAAGAATATAACTGCTATAATACTGCTCCTATGTACAAGAATATAACTACTATAATACTGCTCCTATGTACAAGAATATAACTACTATAATACTGCTCCTATGTACAAGAATATAACTACTATAATACTGCTCCTATGTACAAGAATATAACTACTATAATACTGTCTCCTATGTACAAGAATATTACTACTATAATACTGCTCCTATGTACAAGAATATAACTACTATAATACTGCCTCCTATGTATAAGAATATAACTGCTATAATACTGCTCCTATGTACAAGAATATAACTACTATAATACTGCTCCTATGTACAAGAATATAACTACTATAATACTGCTCCTATGTACAAGAATATTACTACTATAATACTGCTCATATATACAAGAATATAACTACTATAATACTGCCCCCTATGTACAAGAATATAACTACTATAATACTGCCTCCTATGTACAAGAATATAACTACTATAATACTGCTCCTATGTACAAGAATATAACTACTATAATACTGCTCCTATGTACAAGGATATAACTACTATAATACTGCTCCTATGTACAAGAATATAACTACTATAATACTGCTCCTATGTACAAGAATATAACTACTATAATACTGCCTCCTATGTACAAGAATATAACTACTATAATACTGCTCCTATGTACAAGAATATAACTACTATAATACTGCCTCCTATGTATAAGAATATAACTGCTATAATACTGTTCCTATGTACAAGAATATAACTACTATAATACTGCCTCCTATGTACAAGAATATTACTACTATAATACTGCTCCTATGTACAAGAGTATAACTACTATAATACTGCCTCCTATGTACAAGAATATAACTACTATAATACTGCCTCCTATGTACAAGAATATAACTACTATAATACTGCTCCTATGTACAAGAATATAACTACTATAATACTGCCTCCTATGTATAAGAATATAACTGCTATAATACTGTTCCTATGTACAAGAATATAACTACTATAATACTGCCTCCTATGTACAAGAATATTACTACTATAATACTGCTCCTATGTACAAGAATATAACTACTATAATACTGCCTTCTGTGTACAAGAATATAACCACTATAATACTGCTTCAGTGTATAACTACTATAGCGCTACCCCATGTATTATGAACACTCTTCTCTTGTACACTGTTGTGTGGTATATCCTGTACATGTGGATTGTTACCTGTCTGCCATTAGAGTCCATATTTATGCTCTCGCTAAGGGCGCTGAATAACCCGCTGCGGTGCTGCTCTCTGTCCTTCCCTCCGCGGTGCTGCTCTCTGTCCTTCCCTCCGCGGTGCTGCTCTCTGTCCTTCTTCCCTCTGGGGTGTTTGTGCCTCTTTTGGTTGTTATGTCCGATCTCCGCGTCTTCTGCCTGTGGTGGAAACATGAACTCAATGACGCAGGTTACAGGCGGGGGCTGTGGACCCTCTGACTAGTATCCCCAGCACAGAGGCCACACCTGCACGTACACCGATACATTGTAACAAACCCTGTGAGAAGTGTTAGGTCAGAAAAAAAATTCAGTATGTAGATGTAACGATGAATGCTCATATTCACCGACAGCAAGCAATGGTCTTGAAAACGATAGCAAAAGGAAACACAAACTATATTTCCAAGGTGCAGACCGTTTCATTATATAAGAATTAAAGGGGTTATGCCACAAAAATTATAGGGGGAGAGGTGCAGCAGAAGGGACACTCCCCTGAGCAGCTATTGGGGAAGAGAGGTGCAGCAGAAGGGGCACTCCCCCGAGCAGCTATTAGGGAAGAGAGGTGCAGTAGAAGGGACACTCCCCCGAGCAGCTATTAGGGAAGAGAGGTACAGCAGAAGGGACACTCCCCCGAGCAGCTATTAGGGAAGAGAGGTGCAGCAGAAGGGACACTCCCCCGAACAGCTATTAGGGAAGAGAGGTACAGAAGAAGGGACACTCTCTCGAGCAGCTATTAGGGAAGAGAGGTACAGCAGAAGGGACACTCCCCAGAGCAGCTATTAGGGAAGAGAGGTGCAGCAGAAGGGACACTCCCCCAAGCAGCTATTAGGGAAGAGAGGTGCAGCAGAAGGGACACTCCCCAGAGCAGCTATTAGGGAAGAGAGGTACAGCAGAAGGGACACTCCCCAGAGCAGCTATTAGGGAAGAGAGGTGCAGCAGAAGGGACACTCCCCCAAGCAGCTATTAGGGAAGAGAGGTGCAGCAGAAGGGACATGCCTGCTGTGCAGTGATTAGAGAAGAGAGCTACCACATAAAGGACACACTCTGTGAGCTGTGATAGGGAGTGAGGTGCAGCCCAAAGGACATGCCCTCTGAGATGCCAGACTAAAGAGAATCTAGCTTAGAGCGATGAATGTGAGGTGCAGGGCTGGGTTGTTGGAAAGAGATTGTCATGTCCTATATAAGACGTTTGATTTACATTTTTTACATTTGATGTTGGAGAACCCCTTTAAGTCCCGGCCCAGTGTTATCTGTAAGACTCAATACCAGCATGGCGCATGCAGCTAAATAAGCGACTGTCCCTTTAACAGGGTGATACAGTGCGACTGACTGGTTACCTGAAGGTGGGCGTGCCGGTCTTCATGGTTCTTGTGTTTTCTCCTCTTCGTGCGACTCTTCTCCTTGGGATGTTTGTGCTTCCTCTTCAGTTTTTCGTGTTCATCTGCGTCCTGTGCGGGAAAATAATAGCGCTCAGAAGAGTTACATCCGACCGTCTGGAGAAGAGCGGGCTGCAGGCAACAGCAGCACAGAGTGTTACAGGAGAGGAGTGTGCTAATCATGTGCACAGTCACAGAACAAGGAGCATCGATCCCAGCAGCACAGAGGATTACAGGAGTAGTGTGTTATTATTGCGTGAGGCCACAGTCTGGCAGAGTCTATCCAGCGGCACAGAGTATTTCAGGAGAGGTGTCTGTTGATATTGTGTGAGGCCACAGTCTAGCAGAGTCTATCCAGCGGCACAGAGTATTTCAGGAGAGGTGTCTGTTGATATTGTGTGAGGCCACAGTCTAGCAGAGTCTATCCAGCGGCACAGAGTATTTCAGGAGAGGAGTCTGTTGATATTGTGTGAGGCCGGAGTCTAGCAGAGTCTATCCAGCGGCACAGAGTATTTCAGGAGAGGAGTCTGTTGATATTGTGTGAGGCCGGAGTCTAGCAGAGTCTATCCAGCGGCACAGAGTATTTCAGGAGAGGAGTCTGTTAATATTGTGTGAGGCTACAGTCTAGCAGAGTCTATCCAGCGGCACAGAGTATTTCAGGAGAGGAGTCTGTTGATATTGTGTGAGGCTACAGTCTAGCAGAGTCTATCCAGCGGCACAGAGTATTTCAGGAGAGGAGTCTGTTAATATTGTGTGAGGCTACAGTCTAGCAGAGTCTATCCAGCGGCACAGAGTATTTCAGGAGAGGAGTCTGTTGATATTGTGTGAGGCCGGAGTCTAGCAGAGTCTATCCAGCGGCACAGAGTATTTCAGGAGAGGAGTCTGTTGATATTGTGTGAGGCCGGAGTCTAGCAGAGTCTATCCAGCGGCACAGAGTATTTCAGGAGAGGAGTCTGTTAATATTGTGTGAGGCTACAGTCTAGCAGAGTCTATCCAGCGGCACAGAGTATTTCAGGAGAGGAGTCTGTTGATATTGTGTGAGGCTACAGTCTAGCAGAGTCTATCCAGCGGCACAGAGTATTTCAGGAGAGGAGTCTGTTGATATTGTGTGAGGCCGGAGTCTAGCAGAGTCTATCCAGCGGCACAGAGTATTTCAGGAGAGGAGTCTGTTGATATTGTGTGAGGCCGGAGTCTAGCAGAGTCTATCCAGCGGCACAGAGTATTTCAGGAGAGGAGTCTGTTGATATTGTGTGAGGCTACAGTCTAGCAGAGTCTATCCAGCGGTACAGAGTATTTCAGGAGAGGGGCGTGCTGATCAGGTAATATTAGTAGGGGTTGGATATGGCAGTGTTATATGTCAGATGCGGAATAGAGACAAATAGAAGGTCACAGACTTTAAGGTTCCCAGCAGCACAGAGTATGTCAGGAATAGTGTGATTCCTGGGACATGCAGACACGTCTGTCAGGTGCGGTGCCCTCTCCCAGCTCTATTCCACCAGTAGAACAGCGCCCCCTATCTGCACATTTCGGATCTACATTTGCTGATGCTCCAGCGTTTGGTCCCCGCACCCCGGCGCAGCAGATAAAACCGCCTGCGTCTGCTCTCACAGGATTCCAGACCCATGACGCACTCGCTGGAGGCCGTGATGACAATGACGGAAGCGAACAAGTCTGGAGATGTTTAATGTCTTCTGTCCTCCCATTAATCTACGCTCCCCCGTCTCGCCCGCTTCTTGCTCTGTTTACAGAAATCCAGATGTCGCCCCTCAGGGTCCAGCTGCTTGTCATCTGCGCCCTGATGGAGGAGGAATGTCCCGTGGGCGTCTTATTGCTCAAGAAGCCTCTGTGGGTGTATATGGAGTGATGGAGGTGGCGGTATTATGGGGGCCTCACCGTTACACCTAGAGGCTCAGCTCTCTTTTTTTTTTATAATTGTATATTTATTGAAGAGTAAAGAAATGACAAAGCATATCCACAACAGATCGATGCACATTAGTACAAAGTATGAGGCATAACATACAAAGCACCAAATTCACAGTAACCTAGGCAGTAATAACATTCAGTAATATTCCACAACAGAAAGAGGAATGTCAATCATTAATATGACAATAAAGTGCACAGAAGAAAAATATACTGCGTCTGTCTTTAATTAGTCCATTATAGGACCACTGAATAACAACAAGACAAGGGTAACGACAAGAGCAAAGACACAAAAGGGGGGGGGGGGGGGAAGATACCCTAATCTCAGCAGCTCTCTAAGGATGTCTCGTAGCCCAGTAAACGTCCCAGGGATCCCATATGGCATTGAAGAGAGCAATTTTGTCCTGAAACATAGCCGTAGAGTATTCCAGGGTTCGGACTTCCGTCACCCTAGCGTACAAATCAGAAACCCTGGGTGGTTCGGGGCTTTTCCAACATCGAGGTATTAGACAATGGGCTGCTGTAAGTATCATTAGTAGCAACTTAAGTGGGTGTTTTTTAACTTGACGAGGTACCACATTGAGCAGGAAGGACATGGGGTCAGGCTGGATCTCCACCGCAAAAATGTCACTTAGAAGGGTGCCCACTCCAGTCCAGTAGGGGCGTATCTTGGGACAGTCCCAATAGATATGAGGCAGTGTACCCCTATGTAACCCACACCTCCAGCACTCACTCGGAACTACCGGATTCATTCTATGAAGGAGGTCAGAAGTGTGGTACCAATGAATCAAAATTTTATACTGGTTCTCCTGATGAAGATTTCACTGCCCTCTTCCATATAAGGTGCCACAGTGTGTCCGGTAGAGTCAACCCCAGATATTCCTCCCACCGAACCATGTAGGAGTGCCGTTGGACCCGATCAGGAAAGGGGCACAGTAACATGGAATAGATTTCAGAAATCAAACCCTTCGTGTGTACCCCTTCTCTACAGAGGCGTTCAAAGGCAGTCGGGAGGGAGACTGTAACCCCCAAGAAAATGGATCGGGCAAAATGACTGATTTGGATATGAAAGTAATTGGAGGAGGGGGGGGGGGGGGGGACCATATTTAGTCTGGAGAGTCGAAAACGACAAAAGCTCCCTAGTGAAGGGATCCACAATATCTGCAAACCTAAACACCCCTCGTTGGAACCATGGTCTCGTCGTGGATGCGGTAAGACTAGCGGGGAGGTTAGGGTGATATAGAAAGGAGGTCATGGCGGAGTGGGTAGACACTAGAGGGAACCGACCACTACATAGGTGCCATATGGATCTAGTGCAGGCCATGGGTCCTAAAAGATCCCTATTTGGCAGGGCGCCATGAGATCCCAACCATAGCATAGAGTTGGGATGAATCGGGGCTATCCAGAGTCTTTCTATCTGGGCCCAGACAGAGTACGGGTGCAGAGAAGCCCAGGCCGTGACATAGCGTAGTTGGGCTGCCCAATAATATTTGGACAGATCAGGCACCCCTAACCCACCCTGTTGCTTACTTGATAGGAGGACTGACCTTGGGATTCTATGACGCTTCCCCGCCCATATGAATCTAAAGAGGCTGAGATTGGGTGGATCTCAGGTCCTTAAGGGGAACTGCAATCGGAAGAGTTTCAAAGAGGTATAGTAGCTTGGGCAAAATCGTTATTTTAGTCGCGGCAATGCGTCCCAAGAGAGATAGCGGGAGAGAGTGCCACTTATCCAGTAGACCCCTAATTTCTGCGTACATGCGTGGGAAGTTGGCTTTATAAAGATCCCCACATCGGGGTGTAAGATCAACACCCAGGTATCGTAAGGAATCCCTCTTCCATTGGAATGGGAAGTTCACCATAAGAGAATTCAGGACCGCCTGAGGAACATTGAGGGGGAGAGCCTCAGTTTTATGGGTGTTGACCTTATACCCCGAGAGCCGACCGAATTCCTGTAGAATGGAGTGGAGATTTGGTAGGGAAACATGAAGTTTGGTGAGTGTAAGGAGGATGTCGTCTGCGTAAAGGGACAATTTGAATTCCTTGTCCCTAACCTGAACCCCTCTAACATCCGGGCAGGATCTGATTTTGGCCGCCAGGGGCTCAATACACATAGCAAATAATAGAGGGGACAAGGGGCACCCTTGTCTCGTCCCGTTGGCAATGCGTATAGGGCGAGAGTGGGCATGAGAAAGTTTGATTGTCGCTGTGGGGGAGGAGTATAAGCTACGTATGGCGTGAACGAAGGGGCGAGAAAGACCATATGCTTGCAGTGTAGCAAAGAGGAATGGCCAGCTTAAACGGTCAAACGCTTTTTCAGCATCTAAACTAAGAAGGAGCGCCTCCTCCCCCGAGCGAGATACAACATCTATCAGGTCAATGCTTCTGCGGGTGTTATCAGCTCCCTGGCGGCCTGGGACAAACCCTACCTGGTCTTTATGGATCAGGGCGGGGAGGAAAACATTTAGTCGGGAAGCCAAGACTTTGGTATAGATCTTAAGGTCTGAGTTAAGCAGGGCAATAGGCCTGTAATTTTGGCATTCGTGGGGATCTTTCCCAGGTTTCGGGATCATCGTGAGATAAGAGTGGGACATCTGCGCAGGAACCGCGTTGCCGGCTAGGAAATGGTTAAAGGAAACCTGTCACCGGGATTTTGTGTATAGAGCTGAGGACATGGGTTGCTAGATGGCCACTAGCACATCCGCAATACCCAGTCCCCATAGCTCTGTGTGCTTTTATTGCTTTAAAAAAACGATTTGATACATATGCAAATTAACCTGAGATGAGTCCTGTCCCCGACTCATCTCACATACAGGACTCATCTCAGGTTAATTTGCATATGTATCAAATCGTTTTTTTAAAGCAATAAAAGCACACAGAGCTATGGGGACTGTATATTGCGGATGTGCTAGTGGCCATCTAGCAACCTATGTCCTCAGCTCTATACACAAAATCCCGGTGACAGGTTCCCTTTAAAAAGGGTCACTAAGTGAGGGGTTAGTTCGGTCTTGAAGGTCTTATAATATTTATATGAAAAGCCGTCAGGTCCTGGGGATTTACCTTCAGGCAATTGGTCTACTACTTCCCCTATCTCTTCAGGAGTGACCGGACCATTAAGGCCCCTTTCACACGGGCGAGTTTTCCGTGCGGGTGCGATGCGTGCGGTGAACGCATTGCACCCGCACTGAATCCTGACCCATTCATTTCTATGAGACTGTGCACACGAGCGGTGATTTTCACGCATTACTTGTGCGTTGCGTGAAAATCGCAGCATGCTCCTCTTTGTGCGTTTTTCACGTAACGCAGGCCCTATAGAAATGAATGGGGTTGCGTGAAAATCGCATGCATCCGCAAGCAAGTGCGGATGCGGTGCGATTTTCACGCATGGGTTCTAGGTGACAGTCTATTCACTGTATTATTTTCCCTTATAACATGGTTATAAGGGAAAATAATAGCATTCTGACTACAGAATGCTTAGTATAATAGTGCTGGAAGGGTTAAAAATAATAAAAAAGTTAACTCACCTTCTCCTCCTGTTCGCGTAGAGGCCGGTCTGTTCTTTAGCTGTGGCTGAAGGACCTTTGATGACAGTCAGATCACATGCTCCATCACCATGGTGATGGACCATGTGATTGGAGCATGTGATCTGACATCACCTCAGGTCATTCAGTCCACAGCTAAAGAACAGACCGGGATCTACGCGAACAGGAGGAGAAGGTGAGTTAACTTTTTTATTATTTTTTTAACCCCTCCAGCCCTATTGTACTATGAATTCTGTATTCAGAATGCTATTATTTTCCCTTATAACCATGTTATAAGGGAAAATAATACAATCTTCAGAACATCAATCCCAAGCCCGAACTTCTGTGAAGAAGTTCGGGTTTGGGTACCAAACATGCGCGATTTTTCTCACGCGAGTGCAAAACGCATGACAATGTTTTGCACTCGCGCGGAAAAATCACGCATTTTCCCGCAACGCACCCGGCTCTTATCCGGGCAAAAAACATGACGCCCGTGTGAAAGAGGTCTAAGGGTGGAGAGATCGGAGGCTGTCAGGGTAGGAAGGTGACAGGAGGCTAGGTACGACTGGAGTGTACTGTCTCCGATTCCCTCATCTGAGGGGAGGTCGGAGGGTAAATTGTACAGGGCGGTGTAGTAGGACGAGAACCTCTCCGCTATCACCGTAGGGTCATAGTGAATTGTTCCATCTGCCCCCTTAATAGCACTCGGGCTCACTTGAGGAGTGCGGTTCCTGAGTTGTCTGGCCAGCAGCGTGTGTGGTTTGTTCCCCCAGGCATAGTAGCGCTGTCGCGTGTAAAGCAATAGCTTGTTGACACGACCCAAAGCTAGACTCTTCAGTTGGGCTCTAGTGTCTACAATTCGTCTGAGCGTGGAGCACGAGGGAGAAGCAGCCATCTTGCCCTCTAGAATTCGCAGGCGGGAGGTAAGAGTCCTCACCAATGCAACCGAATCCCTCTTTAGTCTAGAGCTTATCCCGATACAGTGACCCCTCATGACCGCCTTACGGGCCTCCCACAGAGGACGAACATCACTCACTGACCCCTCATTCAAAGCAAAGTAGGACTTCAAATGCTCGCGAAGTTCCTCCCTAGTAATGGGCTGCTTCAAAAGGGAGTCATTAAGCCTCCAGTGGCATTGGCGGACATGACCCGATCCACTACTAATGTCAATCATTACTGGGGCGTGATCGGACCAGGTGATTTGGCCCATATCCGCCCCTTCCAGTAACCGGAGGGTCGAGATTGTACCAAAAAAATAGTCGATACAGGTGTGGGATCCATGTGGGGCAGAGTAGAAGGAGAAGGATCTGTCAGTTGGGTGGGAGAGACGCCAGAGGTCATACAGGGAATACTTCCGCACTAATTTACGAAAGTCCCTAGCCAAACGCTGTTGTGTAGCGGGCACCGACCTACCCGGTAAAGCTAGGCGATCCGTTGAGTCAGAGAAAACGGCATTAAAGTCCCCGTCCAGAAGTAGCAAAGACTCCGGAGAGTCCGCCCCTTCAACAGAAACCTTGCGGAGAATTCCGCCAAGAAAGCGGATCTGCGAAATATTTGGAGCATAAATGTTACACAAAGTGATGGGTTTATCTGCTAAGTGACCGCGGAGAATAATATAACGCCCCTGGGGGTCAAGCGTTGAAGATTCAACTCTAAGGGGACACTGCGCGGATATCAAGATGGCGACCCCCGCCTTCCTACGGCAATGAGTAGCCGAGTAGGCTCAGCTCTCTTTGCAACTGCCACATCCTCTGCCTTTTGATTGACAGGTCCAGGTGTAAGGACGTTCACACTGTCTGATCCAGGGGGTGCAGCAGTTGGAGAGACAGCAGAGCCCATCGGTGTAACGGAAACGCCCCCGTTGCTCCTAGAGGCTCATTTGCATATATTAAAGCATTTGTATGAACATGGGACCAACACAAGCGCACATGTAACAGGTCAGCCGGGGTCATAGGGACAAAGCTGCTGACAGACGCCCTTTAAGCCCTGGCTCTTAAAGGGGCGCCTCCGAGCAGTGGCTTGCACAATTTCACTTTTTACTTACCCTTTGCTGACGTGACACTGGGGCGAGGACCTTCACCTCTTTCCCCTGGGAAGTCAAGAAAAATAAAGAGATCAGAGCTGGGAAGTCTCTCTACTCTCTGCCAAGAAGATCCAGAGGCAAAGAAAATCCAGCTGTGGGGCTAGCATGTAGTGACAGAGTCGCCCAGGCGTCATAAACATGCACAGCCCCTGCTCTATCCTCCCTTCTTCTGTGGCTTCTCCTCTTATACTAAAGTCAGTATAAATCAGTCCTCTAGGGGGAGCTCACTACATACAGATTATACAGCCACCACTAGGGGGAGCTCACTACATACAGATTATACAGCCACCACTAGAGGGAGCTCACTACATACAGATTATACAGTCACCACTAGAGGGAGCTCACTACATACAGATTATACAGCCACCACTAGAGGGAGCTCACTACATACAGATTATACAGCCACCACTAGAGGGAGCTCACTACATACAGATTATACAGCCACCACTAGAGGGAGCTCACTACATACAGATTATACAGCCACCACTAGAGGGAGCTCACTACATACAGATTATACAGCCACCACTAGAGGGAGCTCACTACAGATTATACAGCCACCACTAGAGGGAGCTCACTACATACAGATTATACAGCCACCACTAGAGGGAGCTCACTACATACAGATTATACAGCCACCACTAGAGGGAGCTCACTACATACAGATTATACAGCCACCACTAGAGGGAGCTCACTACATACAGATTATACAGACACCACTAGAGGGAGCTCACTACATACAGATTATACAGCCACCACTAGAGGGAGCTCACTACATACAGATTATACAGCCACCACTAGAGGGAGCTCACTACATACAGATTATATAGCCACCACTAGAGGGAGCTCACTACATACAGATTATACAACCACCACTAGAGGGAGCTCACTACATACAGAGTATACAGCCACCACTAGAGGAAGCTCACTACATACAGATTATACAAATCACCACTAGAGGGAGCTCACTACATACAGGTTATACAGCCACCACTAGAGGGAGCTCACTACATACAGATTATACAGCCACCACTAGGGGGAGCTCACTACATACAGATTATACAGTCACCACTAGAGGGAGCTCACTACATACAGATTATACAGCCACCACTAGAGGGAGCTCACTATATACAGATTATACAGCCACCACTAGAGGGAGCTCACTACATACAGATTATACAGCCACTACTAGAGGGAGCTCACTACATACAGATTATACAGCCACCACTAGAGGGTGCTCAATACATACAGATTATACAGTCACCACTAGAGGGAGCTCACTACATACAGAGTATACAGCCACCACTAGGGGAAGCTCACTACATACAGATTATATTCACCCCTAGAGGGAGCTCACTACATACAGATTATACAGTCACCACTAGAGGGAGCTCACTACATACAGATTATACAGTCACCACTAGAGGGAGCTCACTACATACAGATTATACAGTCACCACTAGAGGGAGCTCACTACATACAGAGTATACAGTCACCACTAGGGGGAGCTCACTACATACAGATTATACAGCCACCACTAGGGGGAGCTCACTACATACAGATTATACAGCCACCACTAGTTAGAGCAATAGGGGAGGTGTGGATTGGGGACATTACCTTTAAGTTAAACACAGGTGAGTAACATCCAGGGCATTTCTTGCGTTTCTGTTCTGTGTTCTGCAATAGATGATAGGAGTATTAGTTGCTGGTTGCTGTGGACTCGATGACTTCCCCTATACAGTGTATACTGACCCTCTTGTCCCGTGTGGTGGGAAGTTTGATCAGGGCGGAGTACAACCCGGTGGTCCTCCGGGGCGGATTGCCTCTCTTTTTATTATCTCCCGTGGATCGGATTTCCCGGATATGGACCAACTCTCCCTATAAGAGACGAAATCTCATAATGAAACCGTGAAATCACTCCCATCATCCTGCATCAGGAGATCACACACAATGTATCACTCCCATCATCCAGCACCAGAAGTTCACATACAGGGTATTTTACCCATTATCCCGCACCCAGGAGATCACACACAATGTATCACTCCCACCATCCCACACCCAGGAGATCACACACAATGTATAACTCCCACCATCCCGCACCAGGAGATCACACACAATGTATCTCTGCAGGATCACATCCATTGCTGTAGTGGTAAGTCTCTCTGGGGTCACTTACCTGCGCTCCCTCATCCTTGGCTTCTACCTCAGGCTGAGCCTGGTCCTGGGGAGACGCCGTCACCAAGAAGACGCCAAGAGCAACGCACCCCAAAACCAGCAGCCCCCGCATGTCTGCCGGACTCCGAACTACAGTCACAATGAGAAGCCCCCCTCCTGTCCCTCCACCGCCCCTCCCCCTCTTCCTGCTACCGAGCCCTGAGGCACGAAATGCCTCCAACCCATCCCCCTAAAACTGAGCGGCGCCGGGACCCCACCCACCACCGGCTGAGATACACAGAGGAGAGGATTAGATACACAGCTCAGCAGACAGTATCACACAGGACAGGATTAGATACACAGCTCAGCAGACAGTATCACACAGGAGAGGATTAGATACACAGCTCAGCAGACAGTATCACACAGAACGGGATTAGATACAGGAGCTCAGCAGACAGTATCACACAGGATAGGATTAGATACACAGCTCAGCAGGCAGTATCACACAGGGGAGGATTAGATACACAGCTCAGCAGACAGTATCACACAGGATAGGATTAGATACACAGCTCAGCAGACAGTATCACACAGGAGAGGATTAGATACACAGCTCAGCAGACTGTATCACACAGGAGAGGATTAGATACACAGCTCAGCAGACAGTATCACACAGGATAGGATTAGATACACAGCTCAGCAGACAGTATCACACAGGGGAGGATTAGATACACAGCTCAGCAGACTGTATCGCACAGGATAGGATTAGATACACAGCTCAGCAGACAGTATCACACAGGGAGGATTAGATACACAGCTCAGCAGACTGTATCGCACAGGATAGGATTAGATACACAGCTCAGCAGACAGTATCACACAGGATAGGATTAGATACACAGCTCAGCAGACTGTATCACACAGGATAGGATTAGATACACAGCTCAGCACACAGTATCACACAGGATAGGATTAGATACACAGCTCAGCAGACTGTATCACACAGGACAGGATTAGATACACAGCTCAGCAGACAGTATCACACAGGATAGGATTAGATACACAGCTCAGCAGACAGTATCACACAGGAGAGGATTAGATACACAGCTCAGCAGACAGTATCACACAGGATAGGATTAGATACACAGCTCAGCAGGCAGTATCACACAGGATAGGATTAGATACACAGCTCAGCAGACTGTATAACAGGATAGGATTAGATACACAGCTCAGCAGACAGTATCACACAGGATAGGATTAGATACACAGCTCAGCAGACAGTATCACACAGGATAGGATTAGATACACAGCTCAGCAGACAGTATCACACAGGATAGGATTAGATACACAGCTCAGCAGACAGTATCACACAGGATAGGATTAGATACACAGCTCAGCAGACAGTATCACACAGGATAGGATTAGATACACAGCTCAGCAGACAGTATCACACAGGATAGGATTAGATACACAGCTCAGCAGACAGTATCACACAGGATAGGATTAGATACACAGCTCAGCAGACAGTATCACACAGGAGAGGATTAGATACACAGCTCAGCAGACAGTATCACACAGGATAGGATTAGATACACAGCTCAGCAGACAGTATCACACAGGATAGGATTAGATACACAGCTCAGCAGACAGTATCACACAGGATAGGATTAGATACACAGCTCAGCAGACAGTATCACACAGGATAGGATTAGATACACAGCTCAGCAGACAGTATCACACAGGATAGGATTAGATACACAGCTCAGCAGACAGTATCACACAGGATAGGATTAGATACACAGCTCAGCAGACAGTATCACACAGGATAGGATTAGATACACAGCTCAGCAGACAGTATCACACAGGATAGGATTAGATACACAGCTCAGCAGACAGTATCACACAGGATAGGATTAGATACACAGCTCAGCAGACAGTATCACACAGGATAGGATTAGATACACAGCTCAGCAGACAGTATCACACAGGATCAGGATTAGATACACAGCTCAGCAGACAGTATCACACAGGATAGGATTAGATACACAGCTCAGCAGACAGTATCACACAGGATAGGATTAGATACACAGCTCAGCAGACAGTATCACACAGGGAGGATTAGATACACAGCTCAGCAGACAGTATCACACAGGATAGGATTAGATACACAGCTCAGCAGACAGTATCACACAGGATAGGATTAGATACACAGCTCAGCAGACAGTATCACACAGGATAGGATTAGATACACAGCTCAGCAGACAGTATCACACAGGATAGGATTAGATACACAGCTCAGCAGACAGTATCACACAGGATAGGATTAGATACACAGCTCAGCAGGACAGTATCACACAGGATAGGATTAGATACACAGCTCAGCAGACAGTATCACACAGGATAGATTAGATACACAGCTCAGCAGACAGTATCACACAGGATAGGATTAGATACACAGCTCAGCAGACAGTATCACACAGGATAGGATTAGATACACAGCTCAGCAGACAGTATCACACAGGATAGGATTAGATACACAGCTCAGCAGACAGTATCACACAGGACAGGATTAGATACACAGCTCAGCAGACATGTATCACACAGGATAGGATTAGATACACAGCTCAGCAGGACAGTATCACACAGGATAGGATTAGATACACAGCTCAGCAGACAGTATCACACAGGATAGGATTAGATACACAGCTCAGCAGACAGTATCACACAGGATAGGATTAGATACACAGCTCAGCAGACAGTATCACACAGGATAGGATTAGATACACAGCTCAGCAGACAGTATCACACAGGAGGATTAGATACACAGCTCAGCAGACAGTATCACACAGGATAGGATTAGATACACAGCTCAGGCAGACAGTATCACACAGGACAGGATTAGATACACAGCTCAGCTGGACAGTATCACACAGGATAGGATTAGATACACAGCTCAGCAGGCAGTATCACACAGGATAGGATTAGATACACAGCTCAGCAGACAGTATCACACAGGATAGGATTAGATACACAGCTCAGCAGACAGTATCACACAGGACAGGATTAGATACACAGCTCAGCAGACAGTATCACACAGGGGAGGATTAGATACACAGCTCAGCAGACGGTATCACACAGGGGAGGATTAGATACACAGCTCAGTAGACAGTATCACACAGGATAGGATTAGATACACAGCTCAGCAGACTGTATCACACAGGAGAGGATTAGATACACAGCTCAGCAGACAGTATCACACAGGGGAGGATTAGATACACAGCTCAGCAGACGGTATCACACAGGGGAGGATTAGATACACAGCTCAGCAGACAGTATCACACAGGATAGGATTAGATACACAGCTCAGCAGACTGTATCACACAGGATAGGATTAGATACACAGCGCAGCAGGCAGTATCACACACATTAGGATTAGATACACAACAGACAGTATCACACACATTAGGATTAGATACAGTGGTAACCGGTCTGTTATAGAAGGAATCCTTCCTACAGGATTGCTCCTTCCTTCTCTCTCACTGTCGCAGTACAGGCAGCAGCCACCAGGGGGTGCAGCCCTAAGGACTCTGGGGTTTGTAGTTTTCCAGATTCAATGAAGTAACGGGAAGTAGACAGCTGTGTGGAAGCAGTGCATGCTGGGAGGAGGCTTTGATCCTTGGGTCTGCACTTTGCATAGCATTTAACCCTTGTACTGCAGTGTGCGGAGCAGCAGGGGTGACACTGAGCCACCGCAGCCTCCTGCTCACATGTCACCAAGATGTCACTTTGCAGCATCCCAGCCCCTGACATCACTATGCCCTCTGGGCAGGTATGTACTCATGTTCTCTCTTTACACCCTTCTCTCTGCTGATAATTGGGCGCTTACTAACTCCACCATAAGTCATTCTATGGAAAGTCTGGAATAATGAGCGATGTGTGATGTCACCTAGAAATAGATAGTATTGTCTGCTGTGGGGTCCATGTCCCACATCACAGGCTACAGAACATCAGGAATTGTATTAACAGCACAAAAATAGTCAAATCATCAGCTATTCATTATAATACAGGAAACATTTTATATATAGAATTATTGTACACACAGAGATTGTAATTATCCGGTATTATACTCCAGAGCTGCACTCACTATTCTACTGGTGCAGTCACTGTGTACATACATTACTTATCCTGTACTGATCCTGAGTTACATCCTGTATTATACTCCAGAGCTGCACTCACTGTTCTGCTGGTGCAGTCGCTGTGTACATACATTACTTATCCTGTACTGATCCTGAGTTATATCCTGTATTATGCTCCAGAGCTGCACTCACTATTCTGCTGGTGCAGTCACTGTGTACATACATTACTTATCCTGTACTGATCCTGAGTTATATCCTGTATTATGCTCCAGAGCTGCACTCACTATTCTGCTGGTGCAGTCGCTGTGTACATACATTACTTATCCTGTACTGATCCTGAGTTATATCCTGTATTATGCTCCAGAGCTGCACTCACTATTCTGCTGGTGCAGTCACTGTGTACATACATTACTTATCCTGTACTGATCCTGAGTTACATCCTGTATTATACTCCAGAGCTGCACTCACTATTCTGCTGGTGCAGTCACTGTGTACATACATTACTTATCCTGTACTGATCCTGATTTACACCCTGTATTATACTCCAGAGCTGCACTCACTATTCTGCTGGTGCAGTCACTGTGTACATACATTACTTATCCTGTACTGATCCTGAGTTCCATCCTGTATTATACTCCAGAGCTGCACTCACTATTCTGCTGGTGCAGTCACTGTGTACATACATTACTTATTCTGTACTGATCCTGAGTTACATCCTGTATTATACTCCAGAGCTGCACTCACTATTCTGCTGGTGCAGTCACCGTGTACATACATTACTTATCCTGTACTGATCCTGAGTTACATCCTGTATTATACTCCAGAGCTGCACTCACTATTCTGCTGGTGCAGTCACTGTGTACATACATTACTTATCCTGTACTGATCCTCAGTTCCATCCTGTATTATACTCCAGAGCTGCACTCACTATTCTACTGGTGCAGTCACCGTGTACATACATTACTTATCCTGTACTGATCCTGAGTTACATCCTGTATTATACTCCAGAGCTGCACTCACTATTCTGCTGGTGCAGTCACTGTGTACATACATTACTTATCCTGTACTAATCCTGAGTTACATCCTGTATTATACTCCAGAGCTGCACTCACTATTCTGCTCGTGCAGTCACTGTGTACATACATTACTTATCCTGTACTGATCCTGAGTTACATCCTGTATTATACTCCAGAGCTGCACTCACTATTCTGCTGGTGCAGTCACTGTGTACTGTACATTACTTATCCTGTACTGATCCTGAGTTACATCCTGTATTATACTCCAGAGCTGCACTCACTATTCTTCTATCGTCTAAGCTAAAATTTCTATACATTTCCTGTGTCCGGGTGGTTGGGATAACAATGACAAACTGGAATGACAGCATTAGGTGCAGAGAGGAGAACCTCTGCCCGGACAGACCATCTGATTAGAAGAATGGCGCTTAATGATCCATTCTGTACTGCAAGTGAACTTGGACATCACCTCCCAAGCCTAGGGCGGCAAACATTGTCTACACAATCCATCAAAAGGCATCTGCACTACATTGGGCTACGAGCAAGACATCCAGCTACAGGTGTTCCACTGACCTTACCCCACCGCTCTCAAAGGCTATCATGATGTATGACAGCAATGGAGGCTGTAACGGAGGTCTGTCCTCTTCAGCAATGTGTCCAGCTTTTGTGTCGGATAGCCAGAGAGTGGTCTGGAGAACACGTGGACAATGCCATGAAGAGGCTTTTACATGGGAATGTCACTCCGGTCCTACTCCCAGGATTATAGTGCTATTGATGTTGCAGTTTCAATGTTGAGGAGTGTAGCAGAATTGTGATTGCAGCTCTGGAGTAAAATATGGCATATTTTCAAAGCAAATCATCTATAGGCAACAGGTTACCGTGACCTAGTAAAAAAATAGACTCATGATATTTCTACAGGAAAAAACAGTTTATCAATTTTTAATTTGCTGTAGGTCCCTGTGAATTTTAATGATGTGGCAATTTATTTCTCAAATGAAGAATGGCGCTATCTAGAGGAGTGGCAGAAAAACCTGTACACGGAGGTCATGCAGGAAAACCTGGAAATCTTGCTTTCATTAGGTAAGGAACCAGCGAAATTAAGGCAGGAGTTATGATTGGCTATGAATGGTACAAGGGACGAACAGTAGAGTGGACGCCGTGCTTGACCTGGTAGGAAACTAGTAGAGTGGGGGTCATGTTTGACCTGGTCAGAAACTAGTAGAGTGGGGGTCATGTTTGACCTGGTCAGAAACTAGTTGATTGAGGGTCATGCTTTAATAAGTTGAATTGGTAAGAAACTAGTAAAATGGGGGTCATGTTTGAATTGGTAAGGAACTAGTAAAATGGTGGTTATGTTTGAATTGGTAAGAAACTTGTAAAATGGGGGTCATGTTTGAATTGGTAAGGAACTAGTAAAATGGTGGTCATGTTTGAATTGGTAAGGAACTAGTAAAATAGGGGTCATGTTTGAATTGGTAAGGAACTAGTAAAATGGGGGTCATGTTTGAATTGGTAAGGAACTAGTAAAATGGTGGTCATGTTTGAATTGGTAAGAAACTAGTAAAATGGGGGTCATGTTTGAATTGGTAAGAAACTAGTAAAATGGGGGTCATGTTTGAATTAGTAAGAAACTAGTAAAATAGGGGTCATGTTTGAATTAGTAAGAAACTAGTAAAATGGGGGTCATGTTTGAATTAGTAAGAAACTAGTAAAAATAGTGGTCATGTTTGAATTAGTAAGAAACTAGTAAAATGGGGGTCATGTTTGAGTTAGTAAGAAACTAGTAAAATAGTGGTCATGTTTGAATTAGTAAGAAACTAGTAAAATGGGGTCATGTTTGAATTAGTAAGAAACTAGTAAAATAGGGGTCATGTTTGAATTAGTAAGAAACTAGTAAAAATAGTGGTCATGTTTGAATTAGTAAGAAACTAGTAAAATGGGGTCATGTTTGAATTGGTAAGAAACTAGTAAAATAGGGGTCATGTTTGAATTAGTAAGAAACTAGTAAAATGGGGTCATGTTTGAATTGGTAAGAAACTAGTAAAATGGGGTCATGTTTGAATTAGTAAGAAACTAGTAAAATGGGGTCATGTTTGAATTGGTAAGAAACTAGTAAAATGGGGGTCATGTTTGAATTAGTAAGAAACTAGTAAAATGGGGTCATGTTTGAATTGGTAAGAAACTAGTAAAATGGGGGTCATGTTTGAATTAGTAAGAAACTAGTAAAATGGGGGTCATGTTTGAGTTAGTAAGAAACTAGTAAAATAGGGGTCATGTTTGAATTGGTAAGAAACTAGTAAAATGGGGGTCATGTTTGAATTTTTAAAGAACTAGTAATTTGGAGGCCATGGCTTAGTTTGTAAAATACTAGTATTGTAGAGGTCAGCATCAAGCATAAAAAGAATCCCAGGACCCTCAGTAATCTTAATACATCTCATAAAGCAGATTTTTAATGTGATTTTCATAGTTGCTCACCACATCGTACAAATGTTAATTTCTGTGCTCTTTTCAGATGATGTTTGCAATAAAATTGAAGAAAATACTTCTACATTCTCTAGTAATAAGGTAAGGAGGAAACTAAAAAGAACCCAGCTGGATGAGCAAGATGCAGGGAGCAGTCAGTACAAGAAGTATGTCCATGGTGTCTTAGAAGGTCTATGCCACAAGTGCTGCCAATGTCAAGAAGACTTTAATAGCTGGTCCCTACTTATTGACCATAAAATGATCTGCCACAGTGAGAATTCACGGTTCACTCAGGATGACGAGAAGATAATCTCAAGCCTTCAAAGCCCAAGATACAATGACTGGAGATCTCTTGGAGATCATGAGCACTTTTCTTTGAGGGATCTGATTCAGGCAACATGCACAATACGGACACAAGATGATAAACAGACTGAAAGGATTGACCAAGAGCCAACAAAATCTTACAGTTCTCACAAGATCCACGAAATACTTTCCAATTGTGAAAGTAAGAAACTCTCAACCAGGATTCAGAACTCAGAAATGGGGAATAATTTCCATAAATGCGTACATTGTTCTAAGGTATTCAAAGACGGCAGCCTTCTTGCTGAGCATGAGAAATCACACAAGGAAAACAAGACCTTTGCCTGCCCTGATTGTGGCAAAACTTTCATTAGGAAGTCCATACTGAAGCTCCACCGGAGGACGCACACAGGAGAGCGGCCATTTGCCTGTACTGACTGTGGGAAAAGTTTCAGCCAGAGGTTCAACCTTGTGATCCATCAGCGGATTCATACAGGAGAGAAGCCGTATAGATGTCCTACATGTGACAAAAGCTTCCGCTACAAGCCAGCTCTTGTCAGGCATGAGAAAGAAGGAAAATGTGTTAAAAATGTCCCCAAAACACAGACGATGGTGGAGAAAAAGAGCCCTGGACATCTTCCTCATATGACTGCTACTGTTAAAACATCACAAATTCTTCCACATTCTTCCATCCATCATTCATTTTCCTTGAACTCTGTACATGACACAGCAGATTCCAAACTTCATTTATCAAAGCTCAGACCACTAACCTGCCCAAAAACCACGAACCAAAATTTACATGGTGTTAAAGTCCCATCAATTGCACCTTCTTCAAATCCTCTAGCAAGCAGTAAACCTCTCACATCTGTTGAGTCTCACAACCTGAGAATGAAATCCCCCACAACCTTGATATACAATAAGTCAAGTATAAAGACTGTATTGGCTGTACCATCTTCCATCCACAGTCTTTTGCGTAGAAGGCATCCAACAACCGCACCTTCCTCCACGAGTCATGCATTCAATACTAAGCCAACTTCCACTTCCTTTGTCAGTCATTCATTGGATACTAAGATTTCATTAGCCTCAACTTATCCCATCAGTCATTCCTTGGAAATTAAGACTTTATCGACCTCACCTTCCTCCATCAGTCATTTATTAGATAGTAAACCTCCATTGGCCCCTACTTCCCTTATCACTCATTCGTTGACTACTAAGCCTCCATTGGCCTCACCTTCCTCCATAAGTCATTCACTGGATAGTAAAGTTCAATCCACCTCACCTTCCTCTATTCATCTTTCAGTGGATAGTAAGCTTTCAACAACCTTAACTTCTCCCATCGAATCAGCTATTGGTTACTAATCCTACATCGGCTTTAACATGCTCCACCAGTCAATCATTGGCTACTAAGCCTCCATTGACTTTACCTTCCTCCATCAGTAAATCAGTGGATACTATGCCTCCCTCAGCCTCACCTTCCTCCATCTGTCGTTCATTGGATACCAAGCCTCCATCAGCTTCATCCTCCTTGATTTCTCATTCATCATGTATTCAACCTGCATTCACCTCTTCTTTCCCAATACGTCCTTCATCAGATAAAATAACCTTAGCCTCAGGCTGTTCAAAATTTTCTGCCCCAGCTATGAAGCATCTCTCTGCTACATCACCCTACATGGTTTACCAAACAAGTAAAAACCCTTTTTCACCTTCCTCTGCTTCTTGTCCTAAACTTTCTTCCACATTGTCCTCTGCTAGATATCTTCCATCAGGTGTAAAATGTCATTCATCATCCATGATCTCATGTCCGCCAGCCTCCCATATAAAACCTGCTTTCACCAGTTATAATACATACACACCCCATGGTGGCAATTGTTCTTCCTTGGTTACCTCCACCAGTCATCCAGTTTCTGTAAATGAGTCTGCAACTAAACCTTCATTGCCGTTATCGCCAACTTCTCATCTGCATGGTACTAAACCTTCTTCTAAATCACCTGCCTCCATTTGCCCGCAGACCATGTCTTTTCCAGCCCCATCGCAAGCCAGTTCACATTGTCCTGCTGAGAAACTATTTAAATGTAGTCAATGCAAAAAATCTTTTGTCCACAAGAGTCAATTGATGGAACATCAGAAATCCCACACTGGATCACGAAATACTTGCCCAGAATGCAATAAGAGCTTCATTCGGAAATCCACACTCATCCTTCATAAAAGGACTCACACTGGAGAAAGGCCTTTTGCCTGCACTGAATGTGGGAGAAGGTTCAGCCAAAGGTTCAATCTTGTGGTGCACCAACGCATACATACAGGAGAAAACCCATATCTATGTACAGAATGTTATAAGTCCTTCCGATACCGAACAGGTCTTCTCCGTCATCAGAGGCATGGACCATGTACAAAAAAGGCATCAATAGAAAACTCTCTTACTGCTAACCAAAGCTTTGCCAAGTCAACCCCTACAATAGATAGACCTTTGAAATCTCAGCCAGCTTCCCCAGGATCTGAAAAAGTTAATAATTTTGAAAATCCAGATTTAACCAAAAATTTGAGACGACAACTGGATAGTTGGCAAAGGTTTCAATGTAAGACATCATGTTCACCATTGCCACCATTGGGTGGACATCTGAAGTCAAAACGAATTTCAATATCTGAAAACCCAATTGCTAAAAGGTCACCAGGCCTGGCATCCTATAAGGTTAATATTAGAAAGAAGACTTTGAAAACTGATGAAGAACTTAAAGGCAACAATACACTGTATTCCACTCTTCGATCGTCTGTTGAACCCTCCCTTCTTTCTCGCATTCCAACATTTCTTAGTCATGATCCTGTCAATATTGCCTCTCCATATAGTCCACCTGTTGTCCACCAAGTCCAGGGCAAAAGACCAAAGTCCTCAACTTGTGTCTTTGAGAAAAGGACATCTGTTGATCCCAGGTCAAGAATGGGAAAGGAACAATATAAATGCGACCATTGTAAGAAATGCTTCTCCCAATTAGACAAGTACATAAAACACCAAAGAGTGCATACCAGCGGCCGGCACAGGTGCACCATGTGCAACAAAGTCTTCATCAAGGCCTCTCAACTTGTGGTTCACCTAAGGACGCACACTGGAGAGAAGCCTTACTCCTGCGGCAAATGTCACAAACAGTTCAGTCAGAAGTTTAATCTTGTCGTCCATCAACGAATCCACACAGGGGAGAAGCCATTTATGTGCACAGGCTGCAACAAATCATTCCGCTATCGGACTGGGCTTCTCAAACATCAAAGATATGACCGGTGTTTATGATCGGACGGGAAGACTAGACACAAAAACATTCCATCGATGATTTATTGGAATCTTTATCAGTCTATGGTGGAGAACGTTCCAGGAGCTCAGGGATATCAGTCATTTTATCTGTAATTCCATAAATTAAAGGGTGTTCTTCGGTTTTGTTGCCCGTTCCTTGCATCAATTTTCCCTCTATCATTTATAGAATTTAATAAGGGCTCCATAGAGGTAGATGAGGCATCTACTGTACCTCCATATGCCTCCGCAATCAACAGAAACAAATTGTGACAAGAGCTATCAGATGCTGATATGATATAAGGAAGTATTGCTTCTAGGGGATATATCTCCAGCCATATAGCAGCTTGGGGAGCCTTTACATCAGTGCATGGAGGTCCATGGCTTACTTGTATGAAACCTCCATGCACTGGGCTCTGCCATGTTCATGAGTCCAATGAGCTTTGAATATTATAAGATATCCTTCAACCTGGGCAATAACCTGGTCATGAACATAAAGGGGACCTCTAACTAGACTTGGTTATGGAGCCAGTGATCTGCAGCACCTACAAATTCTAATGAGCGAGTAGACTCTATATGGATCAAATTCATTACAAATTTCTCAGAAACTTTGGTTCATTCAAAGTGGCATCCAACATTTTACATGATAGAATATAGGGAAGATGTGAAGATGAAGATGGAGAAACATATGACCCCATCCCAGCAGGCCTGCCCATAATGCCTTGCAGTCAGGCTAAGACAGTCATAAGGGGCTATAAACACTATATAAGAGCCCAGACAGTATCTGCCATGCTTCCCTGTGTTTGTACATTGGAGGGGTAGAATGACTGATAGAACAAAGAGATCTTAAAACACAGAATACAACTGCTTTAGGGTCAGAGACTTCACAGTGAGGAGGATACATTATCTAGTTATATTTACAATTATTTCACATAGAGAGACAGGAGTCAGCGTGTCATTGTGTAACTCCTTCAGGCTGACTCAGGGAGGCTGGCAGCCATTTATGAGACTGCTTGTGCCAGTGTGCGGCATTTAAAGCTGTACTACTCAATTTACTGTATTATTAAGGTGAATCAGCCCAATCTTCATCACATAATTTACAATCACAACAGATCTTTTGCTATAGTAATCCTGGTGCTGAAGGGTGTGATGCCTGACGTTCTGTTCTACATCACAGTTATAGTGCATTAGACTTTGTCCAATTGACAATTTTTTTTTGTTTGTTTTTTTTTTACAAATAATTTTTACAATTTTACAAATAATTTGTACAATTTTAAAAATTTTGTTGATCACGGACTATTTTGCCCAATGTATTGTTACAGTTTTACAGTCATATTTGACTGAATTCTATGGAAATACAGTGCACGTTTAGTGGATAGACTATGTGACTTCTGGTTTTGTTTCTAGAAGTATCATGTTAAAAATAAAATATCTAATAAAAGACAGAGCAGCAGTGGATAAAACTATACCTGTGCCACATCGTCCACTAATGAGAATGTTGGTGGCTGCAGTGCAAGCAGAAGCAGCACTAGTGGCACCAGCTGTCCGGCCGATAGTAACAGGACCCAGTTGTCCTTTACCTCCAGTAGATAACAGTGTGTTATTGTGGAGGAAGCAGATGACATTGTGGACTGGATGGCTTATTCATCATCCCAGTCACAGCAGGACGATAATGGTGCTACCTCGGAGTCCGAACCATGCTTTTGAGCATTTTTTTGGGGCACCTTTTCTTCTCCTGAGACAAAACCCCTGGTGCTAAGGAAAATGCTCCAGATAGTGTTCCTGTTGATGAATTTTATGAGAACAGGCGGAGAACATGATGACTGCATTATATAGTTGTGTTAGTGGTGGTAGGGACATTGTTAGCCATGGTGGTAGCTGTACTTGGAGCATATAGAGGAGGGAATCATCAACGGGGGCAAGGAGCCCAAAACATATCACAGTCTGAAAAATGTGGCGATTATTGTATGTTGGAGAAGATTTGGGAACCATATTAAGGTGATCACATCGGAGAAGGGTGGAGGCGACAAGAGTGGAGCCGACATATGACGAAAACATTACAAAAAAAACTATCAGAGACAGATCTGCTTCTGTTGGGGTCAGCTTGGGAGCAGGCGCTGTTGGAGTAAGGTCAAAAGCTGCAAATCTAGGGCAAGCTCGGGTGGTGGCAGAAATTGCCATTGCTGATGACGGACCCCATGGACTTCTGGATCAGCAGGTTGGCAAGACGGTGGGCACAGACAGCCTCCCTAACAGGATGACTGTATGTTTTATATGGAATACTCCACCCAGGCTCCTGAAACTTTTTAGCTGTCTCTTTACCAATTTCTCCAATTCTATACTTTTAATATCATTCCTCTTAAGTAATTTGTCCCATTCATTTTGTAGGAGGTGAAAATGGGGAAATCGTGGCTTTCAAATCAACAAAGACATTTTGAACAACTGGAGTTGATCCAGTTTTACATGGTCTCTTCCATCCTCTATTCCTATTGTTATCCGTCCACTGGTAAGATTTACTCACCGCTGGCACTGTACCCCTAAAATATAGACTCCGCCCGTCTCCATGGATTACTCTCTTCCATTTCAGTTTCCGGTCTCTGCAGCTTCCGGCATTGGTAGGACTACAGTCATCATGTTCTCCAGCCCTTCTGTCATACAGGCACACAGCCATGCCCAATGACCTTGGTCACAGCAGTTGGAGGGTTCTATTGATTTCCACCCTTGGTCTTCCCTGATGAGAAATTTGTTTTGCAGAAGAAGTTGTATGTACAATATGCTTTAGCATAGAATTGACATTGCTTACCTCCAACTCTCTAACCATAATCACTTTGTAGACTGGTTTTGGTGGTGCCGTCCATACAGGCATGCCAGTCGTCAGTGGTCTAAGGTTCTTTCCTATGTGTTACTTGTCGAAATTCACGGTCCACCATGACCTCTTATATCATTTTAACAGCCTTATCTCCTTAGACAAAGCCCTCGCCACCAAGTATAGTCACATATATACTAAATGAAAAGTGCTGCACTCAGTCTGCTCGGCTCTAGAGTCTTCAGATGTCCAAGAAAGAGGTTGAATTGTCCTAAACTTTCTTTTGGTCATTTACTGACAACGGCACAAACTTTTACGTCACCGCGACTTCAGGTCACAGCTCTCCTGGGTCACAAATCTTCAGAGCTTCTTCTGGTCACTTATCTCCAAAGTGTTTTGATCATATATTTGATGATATGTTCTCCAGTTAAGAAAGGGCCCACCTTTGGGACAATCAACCTCGGTTCTTTTCCAGAGAGCTTATTTGGATCTCCAGGCCCAGAGACAGCAATCATGGCAGGTCTTGGTTAATGAGATTATGGATGAATGTACATAATACTCCCATCTAGCAGGCTTTCCTTCCTTTAATGAGCAGGTTGGCTACAGTCCTCGGAAGGTCATACACAACTTTTCGTGGCAATCTGAGCACCTTAATTTGGATTGAATTTATCTGGAGAGAATCGAATTGGACGGTTAAATCAATAGAATAGAAACCTAAATGAATTTTGTGAAAGTCATTCCTTTCTACTAGGAACGTTCTAAGATTAGAAGGATCTTCTCTTGCTCTTGTTTCTCTTGCCTTGCCAAGTCCTTCTAATATTACAGCACTTGATAAGACTCCACCCAACCTCAGTTTTTAGCATTGGATGAAGTTCTCTGTGATGAAAAGTTCTCCAGAAATTGTGCAGTTCACAGGGGCAGAAGGACAGCTTGGAAATCAAGAAGAAGATGGTGGGAGAATCTGTGGAGATATTGAAGCCTAGAGAGATACCCATGGATTAACCAGGACTGCAAGTGGTGCTGGTGACTCAGAATGTTGGTTTCCATACAGAAATGGCACCATGACTAGGGGTGAGCGAATCGTTCTTAAACTTCGCTTTAATGCTATAAGGAGACCTGTGTCCATACAGCATTAGAACGTATGTGCTGCACACTATACTGCCCCCGCAGCAACAAATACTACAGTGCAGCACAATATACTGTGGCTGCCCCCGCAGCAACAAATACTACAGTGCAGCACAATATACTGCCCCGGCAGCAACAAATACCACAGTGCAGCACAATATACTGCCCCAGCAGAACCAGATACTACAGTTCAGTACAATATACTGCCCCAGCAGAACCAGATACCACAGCGCAACACAATATACTGCCCCAGCAGAGCTAAATACCACAGTGCAGCACAATATACTGCCCCAGCAGAACCAGATACCACAGTGCAGCACAATATACTGCCCCAGCAGAACCAGATACTACAGTTCAGTACAATATACTGCCCCAGCAGAACCAGATACCACAGTGCAGCACAATATACCGCCCCAGCAGAACCAGATACTACAGTTCAGTACAATATACTGCCCCAGCAGAACCAGATACTACAGTTCAGTACAATATACTGCCCCAGCAGAACCAGATACCACAGTGCAGCACAATATACTGCCCCAGCAGAACCAGATACTACAGTTCAGTACAATATACTGCCCCAGCAGAACCAGATACCACAGTGCAGCACAATATACTGCCCCAGCAGAACCAGATACTACAGTTCAGTACAATATACTGCCCCAGCAGAACCAAATATCACAGTGCAGCACAATATACTGCCCCAGCAGAACCAGATACCACAGTGCAGCACAATATACCACCCCAGCAGAACCAAATACCACAGTGCAGCAAAATATACTGCCCCAGCAGAACCAGATACCACAGTGCAGCAAAATATACTGCCCCAGCAGAACCAGACACCACAGTGCAGCACAATATACTGACCCAGCAGAACCAGATACCACAGTGCAGCACAATATACCGCCCCAGCAGAACCAGATACCACAGTGCAGCACAATATACCGCCCCAGCAGAACCAGATACCACAGTGCGGCACAATATACTGCCCCAGCAGAACCAGATACCACAGTGCGGCACAATATACTGCCCCAGCAGAACCAGATACCACAGTGCAGCACAATATACTGCCCCAGCAGAACCAAATACCACAGTGCAGCACAATATACTGCCCCAGCAGAACCAAATACCACAGTGCAGCACAAGATACTGCCCCAGCAGAACCAGATACCACAGTGCAGCACAATATACTGCCCCAGCAGAACCAGATACCACAGTGCAGCACAATATACTGCCCCAGCAGAACCAGATACCACAGTGCAGCACAATATACTGCCCCCGCAGCAACAAATACCACAGTGCAGCACAATATACCGCCCCAGCAGAACCAAATGCCACAGTGCAGCACAATATACTGCCCCCGCAGAACCAGATACCACAGTGCAGCACACTATACTGCCCCAGCAGAACCAGATACCACAGTGCAGCACACTATACTGCCCCAGCAGAACCAGATACCACAGTGCAGCACACTATACTGCCCCAGCAGAACCAGATACCACAGTG
The DNA here is from genome assembly GCF_014858855.1 of Bufo gargarizans. Classification (NCBI taxonomy): domain Eukaryota; kingdom Metazoa; phylum Chordata; class Amphibia; order Anura; family Bufonidae; genus Bufo; species Bufo gargarizans. The sequence goes on from NC_058084.1 coordinate 467,472,173, forward strand.
CAGCACACTATACTGCCCCAGCAGAACCAGATACCACAGTGCGGCACAATATACTGCCCCAGCAGAACCAGATACCACAGTGCAGCACATATACTGCCCCCGCAGAACCAGATACCACAGTGCAGCACAATATACTGCCCCAGCAGAACCAGATACCACAGTGCAGCACAATATACTGCCCCAGCAGAACCAGATACCACAGTGCAGCACAATATACTGCCCCAGCAGAACCAGATACCACAGTGCAGCACAATATACTGCCCCAGCAGAACCAGATACCACAGTGCAGCACAATATACTGCCCCAGCAGAACCAGATACCAACAGTGCAGCACAATATACTGCCCCAGCAGAACCAGATACCACAGTGCAGCACAATATACTGCCCCAGCAGAAACAGATACCACAGTGCAGCACAATATACTGCCCCAGCAGAACCAGATACACAGTGCAGCACAATATACTGCCCCAGCAGAACCAGATACCACAGTGCAGCACAATATACCGCCCACAGTGCAGCACAATATACTGCCCCAGCAGAACCAATACCACAGTGCAGCACAATATACTGCCCCCGCAGAACCAGATACCACAGTGCAGCACACTATACTGCCCCAGCAGAACCAGATAACCACAGTGCCAGCACAATATACTGCCCCAGCAGAACCAGATACCAACAGTGCAGCACACTATACCGGCCCCAGCAGAACCAGATACCACAGTGCAGCACAATATACTGCCCCAGCAGAACCAGATACCACAGTGCAGCACAATATAACTGCCCCAGCAGAACCAGATACCACAGTGCAGCACAATATACTGCCCCAGCAGAACCAGATACCACAGTGCAGCACACTATACTGCCCGCAGAACCAGATACCACGTGCAGCAACGATACTGACCCCAGCAGTAACCAGAGTACCACAGATAGAAGCCACAATATACTGCCCCAGCAGAACCAAATACCACAGTGCGCACACTATACTGCCCAGCAGAACCAGATACCACAGTGCAGCACAATATACTGCCCCAGCAGAACCAGATACCACAGTGCAGCACATATACTGCCCCAGCAGAACCAGATACCACAGTGCAGCACACTATACTGCCCCAGCAGAACCAGATACCACAGTGCAGCACAATATACTGCCCCAGCAGAACCAAATACCACAGTGCAGCACAATATACGCCCCAGCAGAACCAATACCACAGTGCAGCACAATATACCTGCCCCAGCAGAACCAGATACCACAGTGCAGCACAATATACTGCCCCAGCAGAACCAGATACCACAGTGCAGCACAATATACTGCCCAGCAGAACCAGATACCACAGTGCAGCACAATATACTGCCCCAGCAGAACCAGATACCACAGTGCAGCACAATATACTGCCCCAGCAGAACAGATACCACAGTGCAGCACAATATACTGCCCAGCAGAACCAGATACCACAGTGCAGCACAATATACTGCCCCAGCAGAACCAGATACCACAGTGCAGCACAATATACCGCCCCAGCAGAACCAAGATACCACAGTGCAGCACAATATACTGCCCCAGCAGAACCAGATACCACAGTGCAGGCACAATATACTGCCCCAGCAGAACCAGATACCACAGTGCAGCACAATATACTGCCCCAGCAGAAACCAGATACCACAGTGCAGCACAATATACTGCCCCAGCAGAACCAGATACCACAGTGCAAGCACAATATACTGCCCCAGCAGAACCAGATACCACAGTGCAGCACAATATACTGCCCCAGCAGAACCAGATACCACAGTGCAGCACAATATACTGCCCCAGCAGAACCAGATACCACAGTGCAGCACACTATACCGCCACCAGCAGAACCAGATACCACAGTGCAGCACAATATACTGCCCCAGCAGAACCAGATACCACAGTGCAGCACATATACTGCCCCAGCAGAACCAGATACCACAGTGCAGCACAATATACTGCCCCAGCAGAACCAGATACCACAGTGCAGCACAATATACTGCCCCAGCAGAACCAGATACCACAGTGCAGCACAATATACTGCCCAGCAGAACCAGATACCACAGTGCAGCACAATATACTGCCCCAGCAGAACCAGATACCACAGTGCAGCACAATATACTGCCCCAGCAGAACCAGATACCACAGTGCAGCACAATATACTGCCCAGCAGAACCAGATACCACAGTGCAGCACAATATACTGCCCCAGCAGAACCAGATACCACAGTGCAGCACAATATACTGCCCCAGCAGAACCAATACCACAGTGCAGCACAATATACTGCCCCAGCAGAACCAGATACCACAGTGCAGCACAATATACTGCCCCAGCAGAACCAGATACCACAGTGCAGCACAATATACTGCCCCAGCAGAACCAGATACCACAGTGCAGCACAATATACTGCCCCAGCAGAACCAAGATACCACAGTGCAGCACAATATACTGCCCCAGCAGAACCAGATACCACAGTGCAGCACAATATACCTGCCCCAGCAGAACCAGATACCACAGTGCAGCACAATATACTGCCCCAGCAGAACCAGATACCACAGTGCAGCACAATATACTGCCCCAGCAGAACCAGATACCACAGTGCAGCACAATATACTGCCCCAGCAGAACCAGATACCACAGTGCAGCACAATATACCGCCCCAGCAGAACCAGATACCACAGTGCAGCACAATATACTGCCCCAGCAGAACCAGATACCACAGTGCAGCACAATATACTGCCCCAGCAGAACCAGATACCACAGTGCAGCACAATATACTGCCCCAGCAGAACCAGATACCACAGTGCAGCACAATATACTGCCCCAGCAGAACCAGATACCACAGTGCAGCACAATATACCGCCCCAGCAGAACCAGATACCACAGTGCAGCACAATATACTGCCCCAGCAGAACCAGATACCACAGTGCAGCACAATATACTGCCCCAGCAGAACCAGATACCACAGTGCAGCACAATATACTGCCCCAGCAGAACCAGATACCACAGTGCAGCACAATATACTGCCCAGCAGAACCAAATACCAGTGCAGCACAATATACTGCCCCAGCAGAACCAGATACCACAGTGCAGCACAATATACTGCCCCAGCAGAACCAGATACCACAGTGCAGCACAATATACTGCCCCAGCAGAACCAGATACCACAGTGCAGCACAATATACTGCCCCAGCAGACCAAATACCACAGTGCAGCACAATATACTGCCCCAGCAGAACAAATACCACAGTGCAGCACAATATACTGCCCCAGCAGAACCAGATACCACAGTGCAGCACAATATACTGCCCCAGCAGAACCAGATACCACAGTGCAGCACACTATACTGCCCCAGCAGAACCAGATACCACAGTGCAGCACAATATACTGCCCCAGCAGAACCAAATACCACAGTGCAGCACAATATACTGCCCCAGCAGAACCAGATACCACAGTGCAGCACAATATACTGCCCCAGCAGAACCAGATACCACAGTGCAGCACAATATACTGCCCCAGCAGAACCAGATACCACAGTGCAGCACAATATACTGCCCCAGCAGAACCAGATACCACAGTGCAGCACAATATACTGCCCCAGCAGAACCAGATACCACAGTGCAGCACAATATACTGCCCCAGCAGAACCAGATACCACAGTGCAGCACACTATACTGCCCCAGCAGAACCAGATACCACAGTGCAGCACAATATACTGCCCCAGCAGAACCAGATACCACAGTGCAGCACAATATACTGCCCCAGCAGAACCAGATACCACAGTGCAGCACAATATACTGCCCCAGCAGAACCAGATACCACAGTGCAGCACAATATACTGCCCCAGCAGAACCAGATACCACAGTGCAGCACAATATACTGCCCCAGCAGAACCAATACCACAGTGCAGCACAATATACTGCCCCAGCAGAACCAGATACCACAGTGCAGCACAATATACTGCCCCAGCAGAACCAGATACCACAGTGCAGCACAATATACTGCCCCAGCAGAACCAGATACCACAGTGCAGCACAATATACTGCCCCAGCAGAACCAGATACCACAGTGCAGCACAATATACTGCCCCAGCAGAACCAATACCACAGGCAGCACAATATACTGCCCCAGCAGAACCAGATACCACAGTGCAGCACAATATACTGCCCCAGCAGAACCAGATACCACAGTGCAGCACAATATACTGCCCCAGCAGAACCAGATACCACAGTGCAGCACAATATACTGCCCCAGCAGAACCAATACCACAGTGCAGCACAATATACTGCCCTAGCAGAACCAGATACCACAGTGCAGCACAATATACCGCCCCAGCAGAACCAATACCACAGTGCAGCACAATATACTGCCCCAGCAGAACCAGATACCACAGTGCAGCACACTATACTGCCCCAGCAGAACCAGATACCACAGTGCAGCACAATATACTGCCCGAGCAGAACCAGATACCACAGTGCAGCACAATATACTGCCCCAGCAGAACCAGATACCACAGTGCAGCACAATATACTGCCCCAGCAGAAACCAAATACCACAGTGCAGCACAATATACTGCCCCAGCAGAACCAGATACCACAGTGCAGCACAATATACTGCCCCAGCAGAACCAGATACCACAGTGCAGCACAATATACTGCCCCAGCAGAACCAGATACCACAGTGCAGCACAATATACTGCCCCAGCAGAACCAGATACCACAGTGCAGCACAATATACTGCCCCAGCAGAACCAGATACCACAGTGCAGCACAATATACTGCCCCAGCAGAACCAGATACCACAGTGCAGCACAATATACTGCCCCAGCAGAACCAGATACCACAGTGCAGCACAATATACTGCCCCAGCAGAACCAGATACCACAGTGCAGCACAATATACTGCCCCAGCAGAACCAGATACCACAGTGCAGCACAATATACTGCCCCAGCAGAACCAGATACCACAGTGCAGCACAATATACTGCCCCAGCAGAACCAGATACCACAGTGCAGCACAATATACTGCCCCAGCAGAACCAGATACCACAGTGCAGCACACTATACTGCCCCAGCAGAACCAGATACCACAGTGCAGCAGCACAATATACTGCCCCAGCAGAACCAGATACCACAGTGCAGCACAATATACTGCCCCAGCAGAACCAGATACCACAGTGCAGCACAATATACTGCCCCAGCAGAACCAGATACCACAGTGCAGCACAATATACTGCCCCAGCAGAACCAGATACCACAGTGCAGCACAATATACTGCCCCAGCAGAACCAGATACCACAGTGCAGCACAATATACTGCCCCAGCAGAACCAGATACCACAGTGCAGCACAATATACTGCCCCAGCAGAACCAGATACCACAGTGCAGCACAATATACTGCCCCAGCAGAACCAGATACCACAGTGCAGCACAATATACTGCCCCAGCAGAACCAGATACCACAGTGCAGCACAATATACTGCCCCAGCAGAACCAGATACCACAGTGCAGCACAATATACTGCCCCAGCAGAACCAGATACCACAGTGCAGCACAATATACTGCCCCAGCAGAACCAGATACCACAGTGCAGCACAATATACCGCCCCAGCAGAACCAGATACCACAGTGCAGCACAATATGCTGCCCCAGCAGAACCAGATACCACAGTGCAGCACAATATACTGCCCCACCAGAACCAGATACCACAGTGCAGCACAATATACTGCCCCAGCAGAACCAGATACCACAGTGCAGCACAATATACTGCCCCAGCAGAACCAGATACCACAGTGCAGCACACTATACCGCCCCAGCAGAACCAGATACCACAGTGCAGCACACTATACTGCCCCAGCAGAACCAGATACCACAGTGCAGCACACTATACTGCCCCAGCAGATCCAGATACCACAGTGCAGCACAATATACTGCCCCCGCAGAACCAGATACCACAGTGCAGCACAATATACTGCCCCAGCAGAACCAGATACCACAGTGCAGCACACTATTCTGCCCAGTGGTGGTCATGGCCATACAGGAGAATGCAGCACAATATACTGCCCCAGCAGAACCAGATACCACAGTGCAGCACACTATACTGCCCCAGCAGAACCAGATACCACAGTGCAGCACAATATACTGCCCCAGCAGAACCAGATACCACAGTGCAGCACACTATTCTGCCCAGTGGTGGTCATGGCCATACAGGAGAATGCAGCTCTCCATAGCTCTTACATCCAGTGATGTCTCCTCTGATGCAGATGTTCTCTTTCCTCATCTCCTTTATTCAGCCCGGACCATCATGATGACCTTTTGATGAACAATTAAAATAATGGCAATGCCATCTCCACCAAATGAGGGAAATGCATGCGATTTCCATTAGAAAACTCGCCATTTTACCTAACAGGAAAAAGCGGCAGCATGCCGAGGTATTCTGTCCCTTACTCGTGATGGAATCTGCAACGAAAGCTCCTGACGGATCCTACTATAGAGATGTGGGTGAAACCTAACATGGACCTCTGTGCCTGTAATCCTCCCCCCTCAGCCACAGCACGGCTGCTCTCTGATGGTCACATACGGGGGCTTTTCTTTTCGTTAGTGTAAAACCTGCGGAGTTTCTCCAGCGACACCCGTTACACGCGGCAGTAATGGTGACCATCACTGGAGAGGAAGATCTGACAGATGGAGAAGGTTTCCATCAGAACAGTTTCTCTCACTGACTGTCGCCCAAAACCATTGTCTTCTATTAGTATTTACAGAACAAACTGGTATGAGAACCATCCAAACTGGGCTTCTTCATCGGGCGCACGGTTCCGGGTTGGCAGTGGAAATGGTGGAGGAAATGGATTTTTCAAGACTTTGTGGTTATTTGCTTATCAATAAGAGCTCATTCATCACACGTGAGGCCGGGGCGGCATTTTATATTAAAAATGACATGAAAAAATAGTTATGTATACATAAAAAAAAAGTATGATCAAAACATTGGTGTCAAATACCCCCCCCATGTTAATCTGCGCCCCCAAAAACCGCACCCAATTCTTTACCCCTGTAAACTTGTCTCGTATTTTATGTTAGGAAATGTGGCGACGACTCAAACAGCGACACAAGAAAGAAAACGCCACAAAGAAAAGCTCAAAAAATGTTTGGCGGAAAACTGCAGCGTTTCCAGCAGCGAAGTGGATGAGATTTTACTGAAAAAATCTGCAGGAAAAATTGTAAAAATAAATAAAAAATACCTAGAATTTCACGATACCTAGAATGTTTGACAATTTTTTTTTTTTAAAAAGGGCACAAATGACATCATTGACTGTAGACTTCTGGCTTCATGACTTCTGTAAAAATGCAAAAAAAAAAAACTCTACGTAAAATTCACTGGGATCCACGCGTTCTGTCGGCCGTGGCAGATTTTTTGTTTCTCATGCTGTTTGGACTATGTGCTCTGCTCCATCTGACTCCCTATGGAGTGTGTATGGAGCAGGGACGCCGGCTGACTTTGTACTATGAGGCGGCGGAGCCTGCAAAGGATTGTGGGGGTTGTAGTCCAGGCAGCCTGGCAGCAGGATGTAGTTGGTCATGTGATTTGTGCAGGGAGAGGAGCAGTCACCGGGAGCCTTATGTGTGTCCTACAGATGGTTCGTGATGTCTGACGCAGCGCTGGGGAAGGTAAGTCGCTGACTTAACCCTTTCACTGGCTGTCTTCACGAGGGATAAGTGCCCGCAGGCTCTGATACATTCCTCTAGTGAGAATCAGGCTGAGAGAAATGTGTGATTGATGGAAATGTATAAAAGTTATATTGTGTATACGGTACGGCAAAGACTCCGATGGCGGCAGCGGTGCAGACCTTCTGTCTATGTTAGGGTACTTTCACACTTGCGGCAGAGGATCCGGCAATCCGGGCGCAAACGGATCCGTCTGACAAATGCATTAAAATATTGGATCCGTCGTTCCGGTGTCATCCGGAAAAACGGATACATTTTTTTATTCTTCACAGATTTAGGCTACTTTCACACTAGCGTTCGATCGGATCCGTTCATAATAATGCAGACGGAGGCTCCGTTCAGAACGGATCCGTCTGCATTATATTAGCAAAAAAAAGCTAAGTGTGAAATTAGCCTGAGCGGATCCGTCCAGACTTTCAATGTAAAGTCAATGGGGGACGGATCCGCTTGAAGATTGAGCCATATTGTGGCATCTTCAAACGGATCCGTCCCCATTGACTTACATTGTAAGTCTGGACGGATCCGCACGGCCAGGAAGCAGCGTTCAGGTGTCCGCCTGCTGAGCGGAGCGGAGGCTGAACGCCGCCAGACTGATGCAGTCTGAGCAGATCCGCATCCATTCAGACTGCATCAGGGCTGGACGGAAGCGTTCGGGTCCGCTCGTGAGCCCCTTCAAACGGAGCTCACGAGCGGACAGCCGAACGCTAGTGTGAAAGTAGCCTTAAATGTCTGCGCATGCGCGGACCGGAAGAACGGATCCGTCCAGCGGTGCAGACCTTCTGTCTATGTTAGGGTACTTTCACACTTGCGGCAGAGGATCAGGCAATCCGGACGCAAACGGATCCGTCTGACAAATGCATTGAAATACCGGATCAGTCTTTCCGGTGTCATCCAGAAAAACGGATCCGGGATTTATTTATTTTTCATAGATTTAAAGGTCTGTTAATGTGCGGACCGGAAGAACGGATCCGTCAGCGGTGCAGACCTTCTGTCTGTTAGGGTACTTTCACACTTGCGGCAGAGGATCCGGCAATCCGGACGCAAATGGATGGCATTTGTCTAACAGATCCGTCTGACAAATGCATTGAAATACCGGATCCGTCTTTCCGGTGTCATCCGGAAAAACGAATCCGGTTTTTTATTTATTTTCACAAATTTAAAGGTCTGCGCATGCACGGACCGGAAGAACGGATCCGTCAATGCGGCAATTTTAATGCACTAATACATTTCAATGGAAATTAATGCCGGATCCGGCAGGTGTTCAGCATTTTTGGCCGGAGATAAAACTGCAGCATGCTGCAGTATTTTCTCCGGCCAAAAAACGTAAGATGGACTGACCTGATGCATCCTGAACGGATTACACTCCATTCAGAATGCATGGGGATAAAACTGATCAGTTTTTTTCCAGTTTTGAGCCCCTAGGACAGAACTCAATACCGGAAAAGAAAAACGCTAGTGTGAAAGTAGCCTTACCTGCGATCTGCTGATCTCGGTTATCAGCCATTCCAAGCCGTAGCGCAGCTGTGACTGTAGGACGGGCGAATGCATTAGCTGGAGGCGTAGACCATGAGGTCCTGAGCACTATAGACCAGGTGGGATTGGGAGTAGTGATGAGCGAACTTCTGTTTTAAGTTCGGCGTCTAAAGTTCGGCTTCCGGTTAGGGGAGAATCCCGATATGGTTCCCGATATGGATTCCGACTTCCGTTGTGGTCCGTGGTAGCGGAATCAATAATGGCCGATTATTGATTCCGCTACCACGGACCACAACGGAAGTCGGAATCCATATCGGGAACCATATCGGGATTCTCCGCTAACCGGAAGCCGAACTTTAGACGCCGAACTTAAAACAGAAGTTCGCTCATCACTAATTGGGAGTCCTCTACCCCTAGAATTGTGTCCTCTCAAAGGGGAAATGTGGTCATGAATCCCGGCATGCACAGAGATGTGTTCACACAGCGGACGTTGGATCATAGTCCATGCCATTCATTGGGTATGCCGTAAAATCCAGCACATGTAAATACACCCAAAAAGTAGGTCCCACGCTATATTTTCATTTTTGCTACATGGCCACCAACTAAATGCAACACAATTGCAAAAATATAAATGTTTCAACCCATGCAAGCGATAACCTGTAGTAAAACGTGTCATGTGTGCCCTCATATTCCAGGTCCCCGTGTCCTTCGATGAGGTGGCGGTATATTTCTCAGAGGATGAATGGCGCCATCTAGAGGAGTGGCAGAAAAACCTGTACAGGGAGGTCATGCAGGAGAACCTAGAAGTCGTGCTGTCTTTGGGTAAGGGACCGTCATTTTTTACACTCCTAGTAGAACGATCCCACTGACCGGCCAGTGACTTTATATTTTTCTTTGCCGACACAGGGTACCAGTATCCCCAGACCTCTCCCCCACCGAGGCTGCTACCAGAGGATGAGGCGTCTATTACCAATTATTTTGGATTCCGTTTGGGTAAGTGACCTATTTCTGCTAATAGACACTAAGAACCACCACAGAGATTATCTCTCCCTCTTGGAAGGACCTGGAAACTCCGTACATTATACAGACGGCCCATTGCTTTTAATGAGGTCCATGTAATGCTGTGGGGACACTGCAAGCAAACGAAACAATTGCTGCAGGCGTCCTCCCTCCACATCAGTGCTGATCGCTGCGGCGTCATCAGCAGGGAAAAAGTGATTTATAATACATGCACCCTGAAGAAGACGACCTCATGTGGGGACCTCTCCCTGGTCACCCCTAATAACATGGTCAGCATTCGTTTAACCCCCTTCCCAACACTGCAGTTGGGAGTCTATAGAATGGGCTCGGGAACAGACGGTGGGCGTCATCTTTATTATACGGCTAAGACCCATCTTCAGTAGCCAGGATCGGTGGTAACCCTAAATCTCGTTGACACCTCAGATGTTCTGGTTGACAGTGACCACAGTTTCTGAATGTTTAGACCAGGCATCCTCAAACTGCGGCCCTCCAGCTGTTGCAAAACTACAACCCCCAGCATGCCTGAACAGCCTACAGGTATCAGCCTACAACAGGGCATTGTGGGAGTTGTAGTTTTACAACAGCTGGAGGGCCGCAGTTTGAGGATGCCTGGTTTAGACGGAGGGAGGGGGCTGCCTCTTTTGTGTGATCGCAGGGTGCCAAAGACTGTCATGCCAGCTGGGGTTCTAGCAAAGGCGCCCAGGCCTACCATCTTGGTATATCTATTACACCCTGCCTGTCATGTTATATATCCCAAACTACGAAGGTTACCTCCCAAAATGGAAAAAAAGGGAATGTAACCCAAAAGGATCCGATAAAAACTAAAGCTCTTCCAAAAAACAACTGTCATTCAGCTACATCGCTGGAAATATACCGGTAAAATGTTATAGGTGTCAGATATGGTGATATAAAGTAATTTTTGAATTTATTTGTATTTTTTACGTTAAAAAAAAAGTAAGGGCTGTTAAACGAAGCCCCAAAATACCGTCAGAATTGCAGCTTATTTTTCCATTCCACGTACAAAAATAATTGTGAAAGTCTTTCAGTACATTGAATCATTGAATGGCGCTGTTAAAAATACAACTTGTCCCGCTTACACCAAGCCCTCTCATACGGCTCTTAGAAGGTGATTTGGGACCATTCTGCCTAATTTTTAGGGTCTGGTTCCTGCTTGGAGTCACCCATTTAACTTTTGCATTTTCTGCTTTAAATTCCAGAGGAAGAACTAGAGGAGAATGCAGAAGACAAAGAAGAAGCAGTGCCCAGCCATCCGAAACTTCTAATAAATGGTAAAGAAGCCAGTGAGCCGAGAAAACCTCGAGACAATAGGAAAGTGCACAGATGTGTAGAGTGTAGGACTGTGTTCGGCAGCTGGACGCTCCTTGAAGAGCACAAGAAAAGCCATAAGGAAGGAAAGGTTCGGAGAGAAGACTTGAGTAAAGTCGTAAAGCAAGTGCTAACCCCGCAGTCTGTACCCCCGGCAGGAAAGGTCTTCCAATGTAATAACTGCGATAAATCCTTCAGTAACCAGTCCGTCCTATCTCTGCACCAGAAAACGCACACAGGCGAGAAGCTCTTTAAATGCTCTGAATGCGGCAAGAGCTTCCCGAAGAGGTGCCAACTGGTGATGCACAAGCGATGCCACATAGAAGAAAGACCTTTCAAGTGCACCGAATGTGAAAAGAGTTACACCCAACAATCAAAGCTGATTGAGCACCAAAGAACGCACACAGGAGAAAAACCATTCAAATGCCATGAGTGTGGGAAAGGCTTCACCAAAAGGTCACACCTTAAGGAACATCTGAGGATCCACACGGGGGACAAACCGCATAAGTGTGACCAGTGTGATAAGACCTTCCATTATCCGTCAAATCTGGTGGAGCATCAGAGGACTCATTCCGGTGACAGGCCATATCAGTGCACCGAATGCGATAAGAGCTTCATCAAGATGTCCAAACTCATTGTCCATCTCCGGATTCACACCGGGGAAAGGCCTTACAAATGCACGGAGTGCGACAAGAGCTTTAGCCAACAGTCCAACCTTGTGGTCCATCAAAGGACTCACACAGGAGAGAAACCCTTTAAGTGTAACGACTGCGAGAAAACATTTAGCTACCATTACACTCTCATGGTCCACCAAAGAACCCACACAGGGGAAAAGCCGTACAAGTGCAGCCTGTGCGAGAAAGCCTTCACGCAACACTCTAGCCTCAAACTTCATCTTAAAGTTCATGAGTCACAACTACCAGATGAGATAGATAAGACGCCTCCATCAACTCCAGACCAAACAACATGTTCAGCTGGAGCAACAAAGACTGTAGAGTGCAGGCCTCTATCCGCGGAGCCACCAACAACCGTCACAAGTTCCCCAGATGTTGTACAGGACTGTGAGGACAATTATCTTCCACGCTCACCCTTGAGCGAGTACTTAGGTGCCCTTTTACTTCCAGATAAGAAGTATAGCTGCACCGAGTGTGACAAATCATTCCTAGATAAGTCTAAGCTGGTGGTCCACCTCCGAACTCACACCGGGGAACGTCCTTACAAGTGCTCTCTGTGTGACAAGGCCTTCATTCAATGGTCCCGTCTAACAGAGCACAGGAAGACGCACACGGGAGAAAAGCCGTATGTGTGCTCTGAGTGCGGCAAGAGTTTTCTTAAGATGTCCAAACTGACTGTCCATCGTAGAATCCACACTGGAGAGCGGCCGTATACCTGTTCAGAATGTGGGAAGCAGTTCACTCAGCAGTCCAATATGGTGATGCATCAGCGGATCCATACAGGGGAAAGACCCTTTAAGTGCAATACCTGTGACAAGTCGTTCTGCTACCAGTCGTCTCTCATTAGGCATCGTCGGGATCACACGGGTGACGCGGAAACCTAGCAGGTCCTAAGAGCTTGCTGAATAGTCTTAGAGATTTCAAGAACTGTTGATGGTCTGTGTCTCAGGGTGGACAATAAAAATGCTTCATTCATTTCTGGACATTCCCATGTCACAGCTTTCTCGTCGTGTACTTTATGGCTACAGTATTGATTTCTTTTGACACCCAAATAGTAGGAGAAGCTAGCTACTTCCTCCATCACTAATAAGTTATGCTGCCCGGCATTGCCCAGAAAGCGTTACCCACATAATACTGCCCAATCAGCAGGGTTCATCAACAGGGAAACCACTAGAAAGGTGCTTACTCCGGATGTGGTCTATGGCAGGCCCTCTCCAAAAGAAGAAGATCCCTAGACCTATTCTGCAACCTTCAGAGCCTGAAGGGCCTGCAAGGGTCAGGGGCCAATGACCGCCTTTCATCAAAGCTTAGGGATAATCTGTGGGTGCTCTCCGAAAGTGAGAAGCTGGGTTATAGGGAGGTAAGGAACCTAATAGCCACAGCACCCCAGGAGGGACACCAAAAAGAGCCCTGCATCATGAGGTATATCAAAGGAACATGGTAAGGGGGTCAGATCTTGCGGACAGAATCTTTTTAAGCCCTGAGTGACATACATGGCTCCCCAGTCTAGGATGGACGAAGGAATCCGGCATACACCTAACTGGTGGGGGATGTTTAAAGGGGTATTTCTATCTTGGACATTCGGGGGCATATTACTAGGATATGCCCCCGATGTCTGATACGTGCGGTTCCACCTGTGGGACCTTTACCTATCCTTAGAATGGAACCCGCAAAGTGACAGAGGGGACACCAAGCATGCGCGGCCACCCTCCTTTCATTTCTATGGGACTTCCGAAAATACCCGAGCGTTGGCTCTGCTATTTCCGTAAGTAAGTGAATGGAGCACTTCACATTCATTTCAATAGGACTTCTGAAAATACCCGAGGCAGGCACTCAGATCCCTATCTGTGGGCACCTACACCCTGGAAAAAGTCTATGGTGTACCAATATGCATTAGACTCGCCAGCGCAGGGCGCGCTATGAACAGCGCAGGCAGCGCACTGAATGTAGGCGGCTATTATAGCTAAATGATAAAGTACATGGAAGATACAGTATATTGGTATTCAGGTTAAATTGCTGTGTTGGCACTTTCCGATAAGTGGGTTTTGGGTTTCAGTTTGGGCACTCGGTCTCTAAAAGGTTCTCCATCACTGGTATATATGGTAAGGCTGACCCCCTACAACAGGGCCACTTTTATATATATTTTTTTCTAGTACTTTCCACTTTAAGTTCTCAGTCCGCCCCTGCCTGGTATAATGGAGGGTTACATGATATTTGGCAGGGCAGTGTGAGACACAACCTCTGCATGCATGAAGATAAGACTGGTAGATTGCAATCTACAAGTGAGTGGCGGTCTTATCTTCATGTTTGCTTCGGGGACACTGACCCTAGACACGTGCACCACGCCATTGGGAGATCTGAGTGCCGACTGTCCTGACAACCTCTGCATGATCATTTTTAGCCACATCCGCCCCATATCTCCTGATCACAGACCTCTGTTATTCCAGCCATACTGACAGGCCAGAAGGTTTAACCCTTACCCTGCCACCCTGGCATCACTTTTACTGCACTGAGGCCTGATAAAAGTTCCCTGATAAGGAGATGGATGTCAGAAGAAAGTAAAGAGGACGGGGCAGTGAGGGGCCATACCGCGGATTAAGCCTGTATTACACTGGCAGATTTCATTAGCGATCTGGCAGTCTAAGGCTACTGTCACACTGGCGTTTTGGCTTTCCGTTTGTGAGATCCGTTCAGGGCTCAGCGGTCCAAAACGGATCAGTTTTGCCCTGAATGCATTCTGAATGGAAAAGGGTCCGCTCAGAATGCATCAGTTCAGTCTCCGTTCCGCTCTGGAGGCTGCCTGCAGCGAAACTGAGCCAAACGGATTCGTCCTGGCACACAATGTAAGGCAATGGGGACAGATCCGTTTTCTCTGACACAATAGAAAACAGATCTGTCCCCTATTGACTTTCAGTGGTGTTCATGACGGATCTGTCATGGCTATATAAGACATAATACAACCGGATCCGTTCATGACGGATGCATGCAGTTGTATTATTGTAACGGATCTGCAAAAAAACGCTAGTGTGAAAGTAGCCTAGTATTGCCGCCGATTACCCATTCATCAGGCAATCGTGATCTTTCAGTGAGCGGGGACTGAAGCAGAGACCATCGGACATGGAGAGGGGCGGTGGAGCAGGAAAGGTATGTTTATTTATTTGGGGTCTGGTCTGAGGATCTGATATTGGGGTCTGATCTGAGGTCTGATATGGGGGTCTGAAGATCTTATAGGGGGTTATGATCTGAGGTCTGATATAGGGGTCTGAGGATCTAATATGGGGGTATGATCTGAGGTCTGATATGGGGTCTGAGGATCTAATATGGGGGACTGATCTGAGGTCTGAAATGGGGGTCTGAGGATCTGATAAGGGGGTCTGATCTGAGGATCTGATATGGGGGTCTGATCTGAGGTCTGATATTGGGTTCTGATCTGAGGTCTGATATGGGGTCTGAAGATCTTATAGGGGGTTATGATCTGAGGTCTGATATAGGGGTCTGAGGATCTAATATGGGGTATGATCTGAGGTCTGATATGGGGTCTGAGGATCTAATATGGGGGTCTGATCTGAGGTCTGAAATGGGGGTCTGAGGATCTAATGTGGGGGTCTGATCTGATGTCTGATATGGGGGTCTGAGGATCTGATAAGGGGGTCTGATCTGAGATGGGGTCTGATCTGGGGGTCTGATCTGAGGTCTGATATGGGGGTCTGAGGATCTAATATGGGGGTCTGATCTGAGGTCTGATATGGGGGTCTGAGGATCTAATATGGGGGTCTGATCTGAGGTCTGAGGATCTAATATGGGGGTCTGATCTGAGGATCTAATAAGGGGGTCTGAGGATCCAATATGGGGGTATGATCTGAGGATCTGATATGAGGGTATGATCTGAGGTCTGAGGATCTGATATGAGGGTCAGATTTGAGTTCTAATATGGGGTCTGATCTAAGGTCTCATATGGGGGGGGGGGGTGATCTGCGGATCTGAAAAGGGGGTATTTTTGTACTGGCGCACATTGTAAGGGGGTATTTTTGTACTGGCACACATTATGAGGAGAATTATTACTATTGGGGGACAACGGGGAACATGATAACTAGTATGGGCTGGTACTATTAGTGTCAGGGATACTACTTGCTGGGCACAGTTATTCTTTAGGGCACTGTGCACCACTAATTATTATTGAAGGGCACGATCTGTGTGGTACCAGTATTTTTAGGGGGATTATCTGTTTCTGCAGTATAGTATTGGGAAGCACAGCGGCACAGTATTGGGGTGTTGAAAAGGTTGATGGAAAAGTCGTAAACTAAGATGTCTGTCTGTCAAGCTCTGCAGAGACGAGACATGGCTGAATCAAGTCATCATGGTGGTCTGGTCAGAAGGAGAAGTTGAGGAACGAGAATATCTACATCAGAGGAGATGTCACTGGATGTAAGAGGTATGTGGCGCTGTATGTTTTGTAGTAATGTTTTCCAATGTATTTAACAGTAGGACTGGAGGGAAGGGGTTAGGTTGAGAATTTGTTTCAATTTTTGCCTCAGGCAGCAGAAAGGCTAGGTGCACCCCTGCTGCTGGCCACAAAGCACTGAGGGAAGCGGGGTCCAAGCTAAACTCTTACACCAGAGCCCATGAGCCTTTAGCTATGCCCCTGGACTCCAGCCTTAACTCTTTGTGGCTCTATGTCCTGAGGTAGTGTACCCATATTAGTATTACTAGTATCAATCACCTCCACTTGCCAACTAGCTACACGCAGGAATCTGCAGCTCACTCCTCTATCTGCTTGCAACTGACACAAGGTCTGCAGAGCACTGCTCTCTATGTTCTCATCTGGCAAAAGGGTCCTGGGCAGCCCCATATTACCCAGTGGCAGTTATTGGCCAGTAGGTGGCAGCATACCCTCAGCGCAGTTACACAGTGCAGTATGCTGTATATAGAAGTCTATTTCCAAACCTTATAAAAACACACTGCATCATGTAAAGAAGATGACGCTGCCATGCTGCTCTGGGCCAGACACGTGTACATAAAAATCCTCATAATGGAGCTTAGCCAAAAAGCCAGGATAAAATAGAGATAAGCGCACCCCAAAAGAGGGACAGAAGTGTAAGTGCACCCTACTGCTCAAGCGGTCTCCTATCCCAAACCTCAGGCCTTCAAAATGCTTGCCCTATGGCCCTGATGAGGAAAAGATGAGGGGACAATAATGACTGTGACACACAAGGAGATGAGGGGGCACTAATGACTGTGACACACAGGGAGATGTGGGGACACTAATGACCATGACCCATGGGGAGATGAATGCAACACATGGGGAGATGAGGGGACACTAATGACTGTGACACACGAGGAGATGAGGGGACACTAATGACTGTGACGCTTGGGGAGATGAGGGGACAATAATGACCATGACACATGGGGAGACGAGGGGACACTAATGACTGTGACACACGGGGAGATGAGAGGACACTAATGACTGTGACACAGGAGGAGATGAGGGGACACTAATGACTGTGACACACGGGGAGATGAGGGGACAGTAATGACTGTGACACAGGGGAGATGAGGGGACACTAATGACTATGACACATGAGGGGATACAGAGGACTGTGATACTTGGGGAGATGAGGGGACACTTATGGCTGTGACACAGGGGGAGATGAGGGGGACACTAATGACTGTGACACTTGGGGAGATGAGGGGACACTGATGACTGTGACACATGAGGAGATGAGAAGACACCAATGACTGTGACACAGGGGGAGATGAGGGGATACTAATGACTGTGACACACCGGGAGATGAGGGGACACTGATGACTGTGACACATGAGAGGACACAGAGGACTGTGACACTTGGGGAGATGAGGGGACACTAATGAATGTAACACATGGGGAGATGAGGGGACACTACTGACTGTGACACATGAGGAGATGAGGGGACACTGATGACTGTGACACAGGAGGAGATGAGGGGACACTGATGACTGTGACACAGGAGGAGATGAGGGGACACTGATGACTGTGACACAGTGGGAGATGAGGGGACACTGATGACTGTGACACATGAGGAGATGAGGGGACACTGATGACTGTGACACAGGAGGAGATGAGGGGACACTGATGACTGTGACACAGGGGGAGATAAGGGAACACTGATGACTGTGACACAGGAGGAGATGAGGGGACACTAATGACTGACACACAGGGAGATGAGGGGACACTGATGACTGTGACACACAAGGAGATGAGGGGACAATAATGACTGTGACACAGGGGGAGATAAGGGAACACTGATGACTGAGACACAGGGGGAGATGAGGGGACACCGATGACTGTGACACAGGGGGAGATAAGGGAACACTGATGACTGAGACACAGGGGGAGATGAGGGGACTCTAATGACTGTGACACAGGGGGAGATGAGGGGACACTAATGACTGTGATACAAGAGGAGATGAGGGGACAGTAATGACTGTGACACAGGGGAAGATGAGGGGACACTAATGACTGTGACACACGAGGAGATGAGGGGACACTAATGACTGTGACACATAGGGAAGGTGAGGGGACACTTATGACTTTGACACACAGAGAGATGAGGGGACACTAATGACTGACACAGGGGGAGATGAGGGGACACTAATGACTGACACAGGGGGAGATGAGGGGACACTAATGACTGTGACACAGGGGGAGATGGGGGAACACTAATGACTGACACACAGGGAGATGAGGGGACACTTATGACTGTGACACACAGGGAGATGAGGGGACACTTATGACTGTGACACACGGAGAGATGAGGGGACACTAATGACTGACACACAGGGAGATGAGGGGACACTTATGACTGTGACACAGGGGGAGATGAGGGGACACTTATGACTGTGACACACGGAGAGATGAGGGGACATTGATGAATGTAACACACGAGGAGATGAGGGAACACTAATGACTGTGACACATGGGGAGATGAGGGGACACTGATGACTGTGACACGGGAGGAGATGAGGGGACACTGATGACTGTGACACAGGGGGAGATGAGGGGACACTGATGACTGTGACACAGGAGGAGATGAGGGGACACTAATGACTGTGACACACGGGTAGATGAGGGGACACTAATGACTGTGACACAGGAGGAGATGAGGGGACACTGATGACTGTGACACAGGGGGAGATGAGGGGACACTGATGACTGTGACACAGGAGGAGATGAGGGGACACTAATGACTGTGACACAGGAGGAGATGAGGGGACACTAATGACTGTGACACAGGAGGAGATGAGGGGACACTGATGACTGTGACACAGGAGGAGATGAGGGGACACTGATGAATGTGACACAGGAGGAGATGAGGGGACACTGATGACTGTGACACACGGGCAGTGGATGACGGGAGTTGTAGTTCTCCCTGCCCCCGCCCCCTCCTCTCCCCCGCTCAGGGGACTTCAGCTCCCAGTGATGCTTTGCGGCTGAGGTGGGACCCTGTGCGGCCGGTGCGGGTCTGCTGTGCGCTCCGGGGCGGTGTGCGGGGTGCGCGGCCTCCATGTCCCCTCTCTCCTCCTACTTCCTGTCCGCCCTGGTTGTGCTGTGTCCTCCCCGCTCCCCGGCAGTCACATCCCCGGAGCCCAGACAAAAGGACGGACACCCGGATCTCTTCTCCCCCCGGAGCCGGGGCAGCATGTCTGAGCGAGGTAAGGGGCTCCCCGGGGCCCCAGCCCTGCACCCCGCAGATCCGCCCCTGCCCTGGAGCTGCCACACATCACCCGGGGCCCCCGATAGCCATCATCTGAACACCTGCCCTGGACCCCAAACCTGCAGCCATGATGTACATCAGACACCCTGATATTCCTACCTGCTGCCCCCCAGTATACAGCATAGCCCTGTCACAGACTGAACCCCAACATTCAGCACCTCATCTGTATCAGCAAAGCAGTTCTGTATCAGCACCCCGATATGTACCGACCTCCCTCAGAGCACCCCGATATCTAGCAGGCTCCCTCAGAGCACCCCGATATCTAGCAGGCTCCCTCAGAGCACCCCGATATCTAGCAGGCTCCCTCAGAGCACCCCGATATCTAGCAGGCTCCCTCAGAGCACCCCGATATCTAGCAGGCTCCCTCAGAGCACCCCGATTTCTACCGACCCCCCCTCAGAGCACCCCGATATCTAGCAGGCTCCCTCAGAGCACCCCGATATCTAGCAACCTCCCTCAGAGCACCCCGATATCTACCAACCTCCCTCAGAGCACCCCGATATCTACCAACCATCCTCAGAGCACCCCGATATCTACCGACCTCCCTCAGAGCACCCTGATATCTACCGACCTCCCTCAGAGCACCCCGATATCTACCGACCATCCTCAGAGCACCCCGATATCTACCAACCTCCCTCAGAGCACCCCGATATCTACCGACCATCCTCAGAGCACCCCGATATCTAGCAACCTCCCTCAGAGCACCCTGATATCTAGCAACCATCCTCAGAGCACCCTGATATCTAGCAACCTCCCTCAGAGCACCCCGATATCTACCAACCTCCCTCAGAGCACCCTGATATCTAGCAACCATCCTCAGAGCACCCCGATATCTACCGACCTCCCTTTAGAGCACCCCGATATCTAGCAACCATCCTCAGAGCACCCTGATATCTAGCAACCATCCTCAGAGCACCCCGGTATCTACCGACCTCCCTTTAGAGCACCCTGATATCTACCAACCTCCCTCAGAGCACCACAATATCTACCGACCTCCCTCAGAACACCCCAATATATCTACCGACCTCCCTTTAGAGCACCCCGATATCTACCAACCTCCCTTAGAGCACCACAATATCTACCGACCTCCCTCAGAGCACCCCAATATATCTACCGACATCCTCAGAGCACCCCGATATCTACCGACATCCTCAGAGCACCCCGATATCTACCGACATCCTCAGAGCACCCCGATATCTACCGACATCCTCAGAGCACCCCGATATCTACCGACATCCTCAGAGCACCCCGATATCTACCGACATCCTCAGAGCACCCCGATATCTACCGACATCCTCAGAGCACCCCGATATCTACCGACATCCTCAGAGCACCCCGATATCTACCGACATCCTCAGAGCACCCCGATATCTACCGACATCCTCAGAGCACCCCGATATCTAGCAACCTCCCTCAGAGCACCCCGATATCTAGCAACCTCCCTCAGAGCACCCCGATATCTACCAACCTCCTTCAGAGCCCCCCAATATCTACCAACCATCCTCAGAGCACCCCGATATCTAACAGCATAACATTTCTCCACATTAGAGATGTACCCCAATATTTAGCACCCTATTGTTAGACCTGCAGTGATCTCTTCGTCATCCAGCTCTTACATTATCCTTTGCCTGCACCCCAAAATTTTTCCAGGCTATGCTGTGCGCCCCAGATCCTTTTTCTCCATGTCCTGGTGCACCCACTATGGCTGCTGCCGCCACCTTCTGCCATCTGCAGTACCCGGACACATACATGTGTAGTGCCCCCTCCCCCCAATATCTCCATGTTGCCCCCTGTGATGACTGAGCGCTCCTGCTCCTTCTCCTCCACATTCCAGTTTTGTCATCACCTTGTCGAGTCCCCATCGCCTCACACATGAGATCGTCTCCGTCACCCGGGGGGGCCGCAGCCACGTAGAGGTCCCACCTGTCCTGTCGCTCCTGCCCCTCATGTTACACCATATTTTCCTAATTATGGATAAAGCTCATTTTATATTTTATCTTTACATTTCTGATTTTATTTTTATGAATTTGAAA
Source organism: Bufo gargarizans (assembly GCF_014858855.1). Taxonomy (NCBI): domain Eukaryota; kingdom Metazoa; phylum Chordata; class Amphibia; order Anura; family Bufonidae; genus Bufo; species Bufo gargarizans. The sequence goes on from NC_058084.1 coordinate 467,494,177, forward strand.
AATCTGTTTTATAATTTTGACCTGTTTATTGCATTTTATCCTTTGTTGTCTGTGCCGCCTGTTATTTCCTTTTATTTTATTTGCATATTTATTTATTTATTTTTTTCCATTCATTTTCTTTTTATTTTATTAGATTTAATAAAATTTGTTTTTAAATTTCTAATTAGATTTTTTTTTCTTTTATTCCCTTTGCCCATTAGATTCAGACTAATAGAGTGTCCCCATTTTTATATGTTTATGTACCGGTGTATATAAATGTATATTTTTATTAGTTTATTATTTACTCTTATTTTTTTTATATTTTCTCTTTATTTTAGATAGTTTCAGTTAAATTGTTTTATGTATTTTTTCACTTTATACTATTATTGTATTATTTTTCCGAGTGTTACTTAGATTTTTCTTTCCATGTCCGTTCCGTGTTTTTTTTTTTTTGGCGGACGTATACGGAACCATACATTTCAATGGGTCCGCAAAAAAAACGGAAGTCACTCCGTGTGCATTCCGTCTCCGTATTTCCGTTCCGCATTACGGACAAGGATAGGACTGTTCTATTAGGCGCCAGCTGTTGCGTTCCGCAGAATACATACGGCCGTGTGCATGAGCCCTTATTCAGGACACTTTTTTTCATACTGTCCGTCTAGATTTTTGTGGCTCTCCTCCTGTATGCTCCATACATACTACATTTATACGTATTGCGTTGATATTTGTAAAAAATTATTTTATTACATTGTTTGTTTTTTTTATTACTTCATTTGTATTATATGTTCTATATGATATTTATTTGTTGCTTTTTACTCTGTGATTATCCAGCGATTTTATTTTTTAGCCTTTTGCGGCGCTGTCACTATTGCTTCCGTCTGTTGCAGGGAGGGGGAGGAGCCGGGAGTTATCTCTGCGCCCCCCCCCCCCCCATCCTGTTGCAGCCGTTCTCACAAATGGGGGCATTTATCATAGCTGACAAGTGCCCTACTTTGCAATGCATGACTTTCTTCCCAGCAGAGTGAGATCAGCAGACGCCCGGGGCCCGGGGACACCCCCTGCTCCTCCATGGTTATTACACACTGACCATACCGCTGCAGCTGGAGACTCATGGGACACAGGGCGGGGATATTTGGGGCAAAAACAAATTCCGGGAAGAGAGTTTTTTTTTATTTATTTTTATTATAGTCAGTATTTATTTTCCATGTTTTCTGGTTCATGCCTTCACGTTCAGTGACATATTTGTGCTCAATGTTGGTGACATTTTTTCCGCGCTCTTCTGCCGAAACACTGCAGCCTGAAAAGAAGGGTTTTCCAGGATTTTTATACTGATGACCTAACCTCAGGATAGGTTATCGGTGAGGGTCTGACCCCCGGGACCCCCGCCGATCAGCTGTGAGCGCTGCTGCCTTCTCCATGCTCGCCGTACGTTTTACAGCGGCCGTGCTTGGTGAGCTGAGAGAATGCTGCAGTGTTCACAGAGGAGCCGGTGACGATCGGCGGAGTCACCGATCAGATACTAATGACCTATCCAGGGGATATCTCGGAGAACCCCTTTAAAGGGTATGAACACTTTTGCAACCATTGTTTAATGCACAAATGCATCACCAAACAACTTTGCATTCAGTTTTGTAATTTTGCCTATGCATTTCCTATGCAGACTGACGTGTCTCCATGGTTACAGGCTTCAGGCGGAACCGGGCAGTGTGATCCGGCAGACGTACACATAGGGTTACCGCTGTGCTGAATGCTTGTTTGACCAACATCCATCTCTCCCGACCCCCACGACGTACACAGGAACACTCCGCTTTTACTGAGCATTCTGAATGCAAATCACCAGTGAAACATCTCTGCAGACACTGAGGGATTTCAGCTCTGAAGGCGACAGAATCAAGTGCAGCTTTAGAGTGTAATACACACTGTAACCTGAAATTAGTACAGGGCAAGTAATGTATGTACACAGTGACTGCACCAGCAGAATAGTGAGTGCAGCTCTGGAGTATAATACAGGATGTAACTCAGGATAAGTAATGTATGTACACAGTGACTGCACCAGCAAAATAGTGAGTGCAGCTCTGGAGTATAATACAGGATGTAACTCAGGATCAGTACAGGATAAGTAATGTATGTACACAGTGACTCCACCAGCAGAATAGTGAGTGCAGCTCTGGAGTATAATACAGGATGTAACTCAGGATCAGTACAGGATAAGTAATGTATGTACACAGTGACTGCACCAGCAGAATAGTGAGTGCAGCTCTGGAGTATAATACAGGATGTAACTCAGGATCAGTACAGGATAAGTAATATATGTACACAGTGACTGCACCAGCAGAATAGTGAGTGCAGCTCTGGAGTATAATACAGGATGTAACTCAGGATCAGTACAGGATAAGTAATGTATGTACACAGTGACAGCACCAGCAGAATAGCGAGTGCAGCTCTGGTTTATAATACAGGATGTAACTCAGGATCAGTACAGGATAAGTAATGTAATGTATGTACATAGTGACTGCACCAGCAGAACAGTGAGTGCAGCTCTGGAGTATAATACAGGATGTAACTCAGGATCAGTACAGGATAAGTAATGTATGTACACAGTGACTGCGCCAGCAGAATAGTGAGTGCAGCTCTGGAGTATAATACAGGATGTAACTCAGGATCAGTACAGGATAAGTAATGTATGTACACAGTGACTGCACCAGCAGAATAGTGAGTGCAGCTCTGGTTTATAATACAGGATGTAACTCAGGATCAGTACAGGATAAGTAATGTATGTACACAGTGACTGCACCAGCAGAATAGTGAGTGCAGCTCTGGAGTATATTACAGGATGTAACTCAGGATCAGTACAGGATAAGTAATGTATGTACACAGTGACTGCACCAGCAGAATAGTGAGTGCAGCTCTGGAGAATAATACAGGATGTAACTGAGGATCAGTACAGGATAAGTAATGTATGTACACAGTGACTGCGCCAGCAGAATAGTGAGTGCAGCTCTGGAGTATAATACAGGATGTAACTCAGGATCAGTACAGGATAAGTAATGTATGTACACAGTGACTGCACCAGCAGAATAGTGAGTGCAGCTCTGGAGTATAATACAGGATGTAACTCAGGATCAGTACAGGATAAGTAATGTATGTACACAGTGACTGCACCAGCAGAATAGTGAGTGCAGCTCTGGAGTATAATACAGGATGTAGCTCAGGATCAGTACAGGATAAGTAATGTATGTACACAGTGACTGCACCAGCAGAATAGTGAGTGCAGCTCTGGAGTATACTACAGGATGTAACTCAGGATCAGTACAGGATAAGTAATGTATGTACACAGTGACTGCACCAGCAGAATAGTGAGTGCAGCTCTGGAGTATAATACAGGATGTAACTCAGGATCAGTACAGGATAAGTAATGTATGTACACAGTGACTGCACCAGCAGAATAGTGAGCGCAGCTCTGGAGTATAATACAGGATGTAACTCAGGATCAGTACAGGATAAGTAATGTATGTACACAGTGACTGCGCCAGCAGAATAGTGAGTGCAGCTCTGGAGTATAATACAGGATGTAAGTGGTTGTGGTCCCCTTTGGAGCCCTTTTATTTCAGGACAAACAATTAGGATATATCCATCCAGGCTGATCCTATATAACTTCTGATCTCTATGGTTTGCTGTAATGGGGGAGTTGAGGGTGGATGGTCGTTGTGGCCGACTCTGCTCCCCATCCCCCCATAAACTCCCTTTTTTGTAATGTGTTTTTACCTCTTGTCTTTATTGTTATGCTAATTGCTTGCTGTTCCTGGGACTCTCTGTCCGGAGGGATGTGATATGTCATAGTGAAGTGACATTGATTGACACCAGTCTCTGCCTCCTGTTCTTGTCAGGTCCATGATGTCTCACTGCTTGGTGAGGGGCTGCAGGAACGCTTCTGGGAGGACGGACATCTCAGTCTCCTTCCACCCTTTCCCAGCAAAGCGAGAGACAGCGGAGAGATGGGCGAGTCTGTGCGGGGTCTCCAGCCAGGAGTGTTCTCAACTCTTGACGGATCTGGACCATGGTGATGTCGAGAGATACCAACTATGTTCCCTGCACTTTGAGCAAGAAGCTTTTGAAATAAAACCAGACGACAAAACCTGCAGCAAGAAACTGAAGCAAGGAGTGGAGCCAACGCTGTTACTGAGCCCAAGACAGACCGCCCAGAGCAGCGCTCAGGTAAGTGAGCCTAACCAATCTGCTGAGCGAAGGTGCGCAACCTCTGTGGGCAAGACGTCTGTTTAATGGAGCTGCCCCAGGTATAGCAATGAAGAATAATTACTGTATAATGAATGGTCTCTCCACCTTCTAATACACTTTGGGGCACATTTATTGAGACCGGCGTTTTAGACCAAAGTTATGAAGAGGCGCCGGTATCCTGCGCTGCTTCTAAATGTAAGACAGCTTCCATCCGAGCTTCCCATCTTATATTTAGACAGTTTTCTATGCCTACGACAGGCACAGAAAATAGTAAATGAGACGGCCCGTCCCCTTTCCGGCCCGCGCTGCGCCCACTTTTTTAGACCTGACGTGAGTGGGGAGGAATCCCAGATTGCAGCACAAAGGACCTTTGCGCCGCCATCTGCTCCTATGTACAAGAATATAACTGCTATAATACTGCTCCTATGTACAAGAATATAACTACTATAATACTGCTCCTATGTACAAGAATATAACTGCTATAATACTGCTCCCATGTACAAGAATATAACTACTATAATACTGCTCCTATGTACAAGAATATAACTGCTATAATACTGCTCCTATGTACAGGAATATAACTACTATAATACTGCTCCTATGTACAAGAATATAACTACTATAATACTGCCTCCTATGTACAAGAATATAACTACTATAATACTGCTCCTATGTACAAGAATATAACTACTATAATACTGCTCCTATGTACAAGAATATAACTACTATAATACTGCTCCTATGTACAAGAATATAACTACTATAATACTGCTCCTATGTACAAGAATATAACTACTATAATACTGCCTCCTATGTACAAGAATATAACTGCTATAATACTGCTCCTATGTACAGGAATATAACTACTATAATACTGCCCCTATGTACAAGAATATAACTGCTATAATACTGCCTCCTATGTACAAGAATATAACTACTATAATACTGCTCCTATGTACAGGAATATAACTACTATAATACTGCCTCCTATGTACAAGAATATAACTACTATAATACCGCTCCTATGTACAAGAATATAACTACTATAATACTGCCTCCTATGTATAAGAATATAACTACTATAATACTGCCTCCTATGTACAAGAATATAACTACTATAATACTGCCTCCTATGTACAAGAATATAACTACTATAATACTGCCTCCTATGTATAGAATATAACTACTATAATACTGCTCCTATGTATAGAATATTCCTAGTATAATACTGCCTCCTATGTATAGAATATTCCTAGTATAGTACTGTTCTCTGGGTCTCCTGTGGAGTATTTCTCCCGCTTGTTGTTCCGTGTCCCGGTGATGGATGTGATGACTGATCCTGACACCTGGCTCCATCATTCATTGCTGTCAGTTGTCTGCGTCAGTCCAATTTTTCATTTCAAGCCAAGCCTGACAAGCGACGTCGATGCCATTAATCATGCTTCCACCTGTCAGCGCGCTGGCGGTTTTATTCTCCCCCCGGTTCTGCGGCCATTGTTTGCTCTCGGCCGGCGCTCGGCTGATATGTGCTCTCAGCGCAGACCTGCAGAATGGCCGCTCCTGCCTTCCTCATCCTCTGATTGACGGCTGGTGTTTTTTTAATGTCACTACAAGTATAGAGAGGAGCGTCGTCCTTTAGATTGTGACCGTGTGGATTGTGGGTCAGTTTTATATTTAGGATTCGCTTAAACACTTAACATAGTAACATAGTAATATAGTAACATAGTACATAAGGCCGAAAAAATCCCTCCGTCCACCCAGTTCGGCCTGTTATCCTGCAAGTTGATCCAGAGGAAGGCAAAAAACCCTGTGAGGTAGAAGCCAATTTTCCTCACTTTTCGGGAAAAAATTCCTTCCCGACTCCAATCAGAATAACTCCCTGGATCAGCGACCCCTCTCTAGTAGCTATAGCCTGTAATATTGTTATTACGCTCCAGAAATACATCCAGGCCCCTCCTGGACTCTTGTTTTAATGTCTGGGACAAGAGTTATTATAAGCCAAATAAGGCTGTGTGTTTATAGATACCAAAATTTTGACTCGATTTCGATGCCATAAAAAAGTATTGCGATACTCGGTACCACGTGAAAAAAATAAAACACAAAAAAAGCCGCGTGCATTCCGCATTTTATGGAACGCCTGGACCATAATAGAACAGTCCGATCCTAATTATTGTCGGGACAAGGTGACTAAAAAATTGCAAATTGCAAGTTGTTTTTTTTTTTTTTTTGTTACGGCGTTTATTTATTCTTTTATTTAATACATATTTCCCCCTGTTCACCCTGATAGAGCTCTGTGATGGTGACTAGGACCACACACTGTCCCTGCTGCCCTGGGCATAGTGCACACAGCAGCAGGGAGCTGACCATGGACGGCTTCAGTAGCGTCCTGGCTGCCATGGTAACCGATTGTAGCCCCAGGCTACACTGCTGGGGCTCCAATCGGAACTGCCACCAATGAGGAGGAGGGGATCCTGTGACCACTGCCACCAATGACTATAATAGTTATAATACTGGGGGGGGAGGGGCGCACTGTGCCACCAGTGATTCTACTTTATATTACTGGGGGGGTTGTGGTGCACTGTGCCACCAACGAATATAGTTTATGCCTGAATACAAACGCAGTCATCTGAGGGGTTAATAGCGGTGGATCGCAGCGCGCAGTCATATAGGCCGGATATGGGTTTCTGCCGTCGCCCGCAGCGCACTATATTAATTGGTGGCGCAGTGGCCACAGCCCCTCCCTCCTCCTCCCTGCTATCAGCCCATTGGTGGCAGCGGCGCAGGGGGAGGGGCTGCCTCCTTCTCCCCTGTGCTGTTGAGAAGAACATGGCAGGTGCTGACAGCAGAGCAGCGGAGGGTCTAGGAGCAAATGGCGACAAGACTACAAAGTCTTCTCGGCATTTAGCAATTCTAAGTCACATTGGCAACCATTTTGGTCGCCATCTGGAGCCCTTATATATATTATACACACACAGTCTGTCCTCTGTAGTGTGTATATATACAGTATACTGTCCTCTGTAGTGTGTATATATACAGTATACTGTCCTCTGTAGTATATACACTCACCTAAAGAATTATTAGGAACACCATACTAATACGGTGTTGGACCCCTTTTGCCTTCAGAACTGCCTTCATTCTACGTGGCATTGATTCCACAAGGTGCTGATAGCATTCTTTAGAAATGTTGGCCCATATTGATAGGATAGCATCTTGCAGTTGATGGAGATTTGAGGGCTGCACATCCAGGGCACGAAGCTCCCGTTCCACCACATCCCAAAGACGCTCTATTGGGTTGAGATCTGGTGACTGTGGGGCCATTTTAGTCCAGTGAACTCATTGTCATGTTCAAGAAACCAATTTGAAATGATTGGAGCTTTGTGACATGGTGCATTATCCTGCTGGAAGTAGCCATCAGAGGATGGGTACATGGTGGTCATGAAGGGATGGACATGGTCAGAAACAATGCTCAGGTAGCCCGTGGCATCTAAACGATGGCCAATTGGCACTAAGGGGCCTAAAGTGTGCCCAGAAAACATCCCCCACACCATTACACCACCAGCCTGCACAGTGGTAACAAGGCATGATGGATACATGTTCTCATTCTGTTTACGCCAAATTCGGACATTTGAATGTCTCATCAGAAATCGAGACTCATCAGACCAGGCAACATTTTTCCAGTCTTCAACAGTCCAATTTTGGTGAGCTCGTGCAAATTGTAGCCTCTTTTTCCTATTTGTAGTGGAGATGAGTGGTACCCGGTGGGGTCTTCTGCTGTTGTAGCCCATCCGCCTCAGGGTTGTGCGTGTTGTGGCTTCACAAATGCTTTGCTGCAGACCTCGGTTGTAACGAGTGGTTATTTCAGTCAACGTTGCTCTTCTATCAGCTTGAATCAGTCGCCCATTCTCCTCTGACCTCTAGCATCAACAAGGCATTCTCGTCCACAGGACGGCCGCATACTGGATGGTTTTCCCTTTTCACACCATTCTCTGTAAACCCTAGAAATGGTTGTGCGTGAAAATCCCAGTAACTGAGCAGATTGTGAAATACTCGGACCGGCCCGTCTGGCACCAACAACCATGCCACGCTCAAAATTGCCTAAATCACCTTTCTTTCCCATTCTGACATTCAGTTTGGAGTTCAGGAGATTGTCTTGACCAGGACCACAACCCTCCATGCATCGAAGCAACTGCCATGTGATTGGTTGACTAGAAAATCGCATTAATGAGAAATAGAACAGGTGTTCCTAATAATTCTTTAGGTGAGTGTATATATATACACATACTGTCCTCTGTAGTATATATACAGTATACTGTCCTCTGTAGTATATGTACAGTATACTGTCCTCTGTAGTATGTATACAGTGTACTGTCCTCTGTAGTATGTATACAGTATACTGTCCTCTGTAGTATATGTACAGTATACTGTCCTCTGTAGTATGTATACAGTATACTGTCCTCTGTAGTATATATACAGTATACTGTCCTCTGTAGTATATGTACAGTATACTGTCCTCTGTAGTATGTATACAGTGTACTGTCCTCTGTAGTATATATACAGTATACTGTCCTCTGTAGTATATGTACAGTATACTGTCCTCTGTAGTATGTATACAGTATACTGTCCTCTGTAGTATATATACAGTATACTGTCCTCTGTAGTATATGTACAGTATACTGTCCTCTGTAGTATGTATACAGTATACTGTCCTCTGTAGTGTGTGTGTACAGGTCCTTCTAAAAAAAATTGCATATTGTGATAAAGTTCATTATTTTCTGTAATGTGCTGATAAACATTAGACTTTCATATATTTTAGATTCATTACACACAACTGAAGTAGTTCAAGCCTTTTATTGTTTTAACCTCCTCCCGTCACACTAACGCCGAAAGGCGTCATCTCTGCGGCGCTCCCAGGTCACACTAACGCCAATAGGCGTCATCTCGCGAGACGCGAGATTTCCTGTGAACGCGCGCACACAGGCGCGCGCGCTCACAGGAACGGAAGGTAAGCGAGTGGATCTCCAGCATGCCAGCGGCGATCGTTCGCTGGCAGGCTGGAGATCCGAATTTTTTAACCCCTAACAGGTATATTAGACGCTGTTTTCATAACAGCGTCTAATATACCTCCTACCTGGTCCTCTGGTGGTCCCTTTTGTTAGGATCGACCACCAGAGGACACAGGTAGGTCAGTAAAGTCGCACCAAACACTACACTACACTACACACACCCCCCCGTCACTTATTAACCCCTTATAAACCCCTGATCACCCATGATCACCCCATATAAACTCCCTGATCACCCCCCTGTCATTGATCACCCCCCTGTCAGGCTCCGTTCAGACGTCCGTATGATTTTTACGGATCCACGGATACATGGATCGGATCCGCAAAAAGCATACGGACGTCTGAATGGAGCCTTACAGGGGGGTGATCAATGACAGGCGGGTGATCACCTATATACACTCCCTGATCACCCCCTGTCATTGATCACCCCCCTGTCATTGATCACTCCCCTGTAAGGCTCCATTCAGACGTCCGCATGATTTTTACGGATACATGGATCGGATCCGCAAAACACATGCGGACGTCTGAATGGAGCCTTACAGGGGGTGATCAATGACAGGCGGGTGATCACCCATATACACTCCCTGATCACCCCCCTGTCATTGATAACCCCCCTGTAAGGCTCCATTCAGACGTCCGCATGCGTTTTGTGGATCCGATCCATGTATCCATGGATCCGTAAAAAATCATGCGGATGTCTGAATGGAGCCTTACAGGGGGGGTGATCAGTGACAGGGGGGTGATCACCCTGATTACCCTGATCACCCCCTGTCATTGATAACCCCCCTGTAAGGCTCCATTCAGACGTCAGCATGCGTTTTGTGGATCCGATCCATGGATCCGTAAAAAATCATGCGGATGTCTGAATGGAGCCTTACAGGGGGGGTGATCAGTGACAGGGGGGTGATTACCCTGATCACCCCCTGTCATTGATAACCCCCCTGTAAGGCTCCATTCAGACGTCAGCATGCGTTTTGTGGATCCGATCCATGGATCCGTAAAAAATCATGCGGATGTCTGAATGGAGCCTTACAGGGGGGGTGATCAGTGACAGGGGGGTGATTACCCTGATCACCCCCTGTCATTGATAACCCCCCTGTAAGGCTCCATTCAGACGTCAGCATGCGTTTTGTGGATCCGATCCATGGATCCGTAAAAAATATTGCGGATGTCTGAATGGAGCCTTACAGGGGGGGTGATCAGTGACAGGGGGGTGATTACCCTGATCACCCCCTGTCATTGATAACCCCCCTGTAAGGCTCCATTCAGACGTCCGCATGCGTTTTGTGGATCCGATCCATGTATCCATGGATCCGTAAAAAATCATGCGGATGTCTGAATGGAGCCTTACAGGGGGGGTGATCAGTGACAGGGGAGTGATCACCCTGATTACCCTGATCACCCCTGTCATTGATAACCCCCCTGTAAGGCTCCATTCAGACGTCCGCATGCGTTTTGTGGATCCGATCCATGTATCCATGGATCCGTAAAAAATCATGCAGATGTCTGAATGGAGCCTTACAGGGGGGGTGATCAGTGACAGGGGGGTGATCACCCTGATTACCCTGATCATCCCCTGTCATTGATAACCCCCCTGTAAGGCTCCATTCAGACGTCCGCATGCGTTCTGTGGATCCGATACATGTATCCATGGATCCGTAAAAAATCATGCGGATGTCTGAATGGAGCCTTACAGGGGGGGTGATCAATGACAGGGGGGTGATCACCCTGATTACCCTGATCACCCCCTGTCATTGATAACCCCCCTGTAAGGCTCCATTCAGACGTCCGCATGCGTTCTGTGGATCCGATACATGTATCCATGGATCCGTAAAAAATCATGCGGATGTCTGAATGGAGCCTTACAGGGGGGGTGATCAATGACAGGGGGGTGATCAGGGAGTCTATATGGGTGATCACCCCCCTGTCATTGATCCCCCCCCTGTCATTGATCACCCCCCCCCCCCTGGTAAGGCTCCATTCAGACATTTTTTTTTGGCACAAGTTAGCGGAAATTTTTTGTTTGTTTTTGTTTTTTCTTACTAAGTCTCATATTCCACTAACTTGTGTCAAAAAATAAAATCTCCCATGAACTCACCATACCCCTCACGGAATCCAAATGCGTAAACATTTTTAGACATTTATATTCCAGACTTCTTCTCACGCTTTAGGGCCCCTAAAAAGCCAGGGCAGTATAAATACCCCACATGTGACCCCATTTCGGAAAGAAGACACCCCAAGGTATTCCGTGAGGGGCATATTGAGCCCATGAAAGATTGAAATTTTTGTCCTAAGTTAGCAGAAAGTGAGACTTTGTGAGAAAAAAACAAAAAAAAATCAATATCCGCTAACTTATGCAAAAAAAAAAAAAATTCTAGGAACTCGCCATGCCCCTCATTGAATACCTTGGGGTGTCTTCTTTCCAAAGTGGGGTCACATGTGGGGTATTTATACTGCCCTGGCATTTTAGGGGCCCGAAAGGGTGAGAAGAAGTCTGGGATCCAAATGTCTAAAAATGCCCTCCTAAAAGGAATTTGGGCCCCTTTGCGCATCTAGGCTGCAAAAAAGTGTGACACATCTGGTATCGCCGTACTCAGGAGAAGTTGGGGAATGTGTTTTGGGGTGTCATTTTACATATACCCATGCTGGGTGAGAAAAATATCTTGGTCAAATGCCAACTTTGTATAAAAAAATGGGAAAAGTTGTCTTTTGCTAAGATATTTCTCTCACCCAGCATGGGTATATGTAAAATGACACCCCAAAACACATTCCCCAACTTCTCCTGAGTACGGCGATACCAGATGTGTGACACTTTTTTGATGCCAAGGTGGGCAAAGGGGCACATATTCCAAAGTGCACCTTTCGGATTTCACCGGTCATTTTTTTACAGATTTTGATTGCAAAGTACTTCTCACACATTTGGGCCCCTAAATTGCCAGGGCAGTATAACTACCCCACAAGTGACCCCATTTTGGAAAGAAGACACCCCAAGGTATTCCGTGAGGGGCATGGCGAGTTCCTAGAATTTTTTATTTTTTGTCGCAAGTTAGTGGAATATGAGACTTTGTAAGGAAAAAAGAGAAAAAAAAAAAAATCATCATTTTCCGCTAACTTGTGACAAAAAATAAAAAATTCTAGGAACTCGCCGTGCCCCTCACGGAATACCTTGGGGTGTCTTCTTTCCAAAATGGGGTCACTTGTGGCGTAGTTATACTGCCCTGGCAATTTAGGGGCCCAAATGTGTGAGAAGTACCTTGCAATCAAAATGTGTAAAAAATGGCCTGCGAAATCCGAAAGGTGCACTTTGGAATATGTGCCCCTTTGCCCACCTTGGCAGCAAAAAAGTGTGACACATCTGGTATCGCCGTACTCAGGAGAAGTTGGGGAATGTGTTTTGGGGTGTCATTTTACATATACCCATGCTGGATGAGAGAAATATCTTGGCAAAAGACAACTTTTCCCATTTTTTTATACAAAGTTGGCATTTGACCAAGATATTTTTCTCACCCAGCATGGGTATATGTAAAATGACACCCCAAAACACATTCCCCAACTTCTCCTGAGTACGGCGATACCAGATGTGTGACACTTTTTTGCTGCCAAGGTGGGCAAAGGGGCACATATTCCAAAGTGCACCTTTTGGATTTCACCGGTCATTTTTTACACATTTTGATTGCAAAGTTCTTCTCACACATTTGGGCCCCTAAATTGCCAGGGCAGTATAACTACCCCACAAGTGACCCCATTTTGGAAAGAAGACACCCCAAGGTATTCCGTGAGGGGCATGGCAAGTTTTTAGAATTTTTTATTTTTTGTCGCAAGTTAGTGGAATATGAGACTTTGTAAGAAAAAATAAAAAAAATAAAATCATCATCATTTTCCGCTAACTTGTGACAAAAAATAAAAAGTTCTATGAACTCACTATGCCCATCAGCGAATACCTTAGGGTGTCTACTTTCCGAAATGGGGTCATTTGTGGGGTTTTTCTACTGTTTGGGCATTGTAGAACCTCAGGAAACATGACAGGTGCTCAGAAAGTCAGAGCTGCTTCAAAAAGCGGAAATTCACATTTTTGTACCATAGTTTGTAAACGCTATAACTTTTACCCAAACCATTTTTTTTTTTGCCCAAACATTTTTTTTTTATCAAAGACATGTAGAACAATAAATTTGGCGAAAAATGTATATATGGATGTCGTTTTTTTTGCAAAATTTTACAGCTGAAAGTGAAAAATGTCATTTTTTTGCAAAAAAATCGTTAAATTTCGATTAATAACAAAAAAAGTAAAAATGTCAGCGGCAATGAAATACCACCCAATGAAAGCTCTATTAGTGAGAAGAAAAGGAGGTAAAATTCATTTGGGTGGTAAGTTGCATGACCGAGCAATAAACCGCTAAAGTTGTGGAGTGCCGATTTGTAAAAAAGGGCCTGGTCACTAGGGGGGTATAAACCTGTGGTCCTTAAGTGGTTAATATTGATGATTTTGGCCACAGCTCATGAAAACCCAAAATTCCTATCTAAAAAAATTAGCATATTTCATCCGACCAATAAAAGAAAAGTGTTTTTAATACAAAAAAAGTCAACCTTCAAATAATTATGTTCAGTTCTGCCCTCAATACTTGGTCCGGAATCCTTTTGCAGAAATGACTGCTTCACTGCGGCGTGGCATGGAGGCAATCAGCCTGTGGCACTGCTGAGGTGTTATGGAGGCCCAGGATGCTTCACTGCGGCGTGGCATGGAGGCAATCAGCCTGTGGCACTGCTGAGGTGTTATGGAGGCCCAGGAGGCTTCAATGCGGCGTGGCATAGAGGCAATCAGCCTGTGGCACTGCTGAGGTGTTATGGAGGCCCAGGATGCTTCACTGCGGCGTGGCATGGAGGCAATCAGCCTGTGGCACTGCTGAGGTGTTATGGAGGCCCAGGATGCTTCACTGCGGCGTGGCATGGAGGCAATCAGCCTGTGGCACTGCTGAGGTGTTATGGAGGCCCAGGATGCTTCACTGCGGCGTGGCATGGAGGCAATCAGCCTGTGGCACTGCTGAGGTGTTATGGAGGCCCAGGATGCTTCACTGCGGCGTGGCATGGAGGCAATCAGCCTGTGGCACTGCTGAGGTGTTATGGAGGCCCAGGAGGCTTCAATGCGGCGTGGCATAGAGGCAATCAGCCTGTGGCACTGCTGAGCTGTTATGGAGGCCCAGGATGCTGCGATAGCGGCGTGGCATGGAGGCAATCAGCCTGTGGCACTGCTGAGGTGTTATGGAGGCCCAGGATGCTTCGATAGCGGCCTTAAGCTCATCCAGAGTGTTGGGTCTTGCGTCTCTCAACTTTCTCTTCCCAATATCCCTCAGATTCTCTATGGGGTTCAGGTCAGGAGAGTTGGCAGCCAGTTGAGCCCAGTAATACCATGGTCAGTAAACCATTTACCAGTGGTGTTGGCGCTGTGAGCAGGTGCCAGGTCGTGCTGAAAAATGAAATCTTCATCTCCATAAAGCTTTTCAGCAGATGGAAGCATGAAGTGCTCCAAAATCTCCTGATAGCGGCTGCATTGACCCTGCCCTTGATAAAACACAGTGGACCAACACCAGCAGCTGACATGGCCCCCAGACCATCACTGACTGTGGGTACTTGACACTGGACTTCAGGCATTTTGGCATTTCCCTCTCCCCAGTCTTCCTCCAGACTCTGGCACCTTGATTTCCGAATGACATGCAACAGTCCAGTGCTGCTTCTCTGTTTCTGGGGAATGCGGCACCTGTAGCCCATTTCCTGCACACGGTGGCTCTGGATGTTTCTACTCCAGACTCAGTCCACTGCTTCCGCAGGTCCCCCAAGGTCTGGAATCCGTCCTTCTCCACAATCTTCCTCAGGGTCCGGTCACCTCTTCTCGTTGTGCAGCGTTTTCTGCCACACGTTTTCCTTCCCACAGACTTCCCACTGAGGGGACTTGATACAGCACTCTGGGAACAGCCTATTCCTTCAGACATGTCTTTCTGTGTCTTACCCTCTTGCTTGAGGGGTCAATGATGGCCTTCTGGACAGCAGTCAGGTCGGCAGTCTTACCCATGATTGCTGTTTGGAGTAATGAACCAGGCTGGCAGTTTTTAAAAGCCTCAGGAATCTTTTGCAGGTGTTTAGAGTTAATTAGTTGATTCAGATGATTAGGTTAATAGCTCGTTTAGAGAACCTTTTCATGATATGCTATTTTTTTTAGATAGGAATTTGGGTTTTCATGAGCTGTAGCCAAAATCATCAATATTAAAACAATAAAAGGCTTGAACTCCTTCAGTTGTGTGTAATGAATCTAAAACATATGAAAGTCTAATGTTTATCAGCACATTACAGAAAATAATGAACTTTATAACAATATGCTAATTTTTTTTAGAAGGACCTGTGTGTGTGTATATATATATATACATAGTATACTGTCCTCTGTAGTATTTATATACAGTATACTGTCTTCTTTAGTATATATATTAATATACAGTATACTGTCCTCTAGTGTATATACAGTAGTCATCTGTAGTGTGTATATATATATATATATATATATATATATATATATATATATATAGTATACTGTCCTCTGTAGTGTGTGTGTGTGTATGTATGTATATATATATATATATATATATATATATATATATATATATATATATATATATATATATATAAAGAAATAAGCACACCGCAGCACATCCATCAGGTGAAAAAAATAGTGGGATCCTTTATTCACCCAAGTAGCGACGTTTCGGTCCGCTTACTGGGACCATTTTCCGCTTGAAAATGGTCCCAGTAAGCGGACCGAAACGTCGCTACTTGGGTGAATAAAGGATCCCACTATTTTTTTCACCTGATGGATGTGCTGCGGTGTGCTTATTTCTTTGTTTATTGACACTTTTGGACTTGGTGTCGACACCGCTGGCACCCAGAACCTTTCACTAGGTGTGCTGCCCTGAATTTTCATCATTTTATATATATATATATATATATATATATATATATATAGTCATGTGAAAAAATTAGGACACCCTTTGAAAGCATGTGGTTTTTTGTAACATTTTTAATAAAAGGTTATTTCATCTCCGTTTCAACAATACAGAGAGATTAAAGTAATCCAACTAAACAAAGAAAACTGAAGAAAAGTCTTTTCAAGATCTTCTGTAAATGTCATTCTACAAAAATGCCTATTCTAACTGAGGAAAAAGATAGGACACCCTCACATGTATTCCCTCTTAAATTGGCTCAGATCTCACACAGGTATATCACACCAGGTGCACATAATTAGTAGATCGTTACTCTGCATGTTGAATGAGGCTTGCCCTATTTAAACCTCAGACATTTAGTTTGGTGTGCTCCTGACTGTTGAAGTGAGAGTGAGCACCATGGTGAGAGCAAAAGAGCTGTCAGAGGACTTCAGAAAAAAGATTGTAGCAGCCTATGAGTCTGGGAAGGGATTTAAAAAGATCTCAAAAGATTTTGAAATCAGCCATTCCACTGTCCGGAAGATAGTCTACAAGTGGAGGGCTTTCAAAACAACTGCCAACATGCCCAGGACTGGTCGCCCCAGCAAGTTCACCCCAAGAGCAGACCGCAAGATGCTAAAAGAGGTCTCCAAAAACCCTAAAGTGTCATCTCGAGAACTACAGCAGGCTCTGGCTACTGTTGATGTAGAAGTACATGCCTCTACAATCAGAAAGAGACTGTACAAGTTTAACTTGCATGGGAGGTGTGCAAGGAGGAAACCTTTGCTTTCCAAGAGAAACATCGAGGCCAGACTGACATTTGCCAGAGATAAAGTTAACAAAGACCAGGACTTCTGGAATAATGTTCTTTGGACAGATGAGTCCAAAATTGAATTTGGACACAACAGCAGAGGACATGTTTGGCGTAAACCAAACACAGCATTCCAAGAAAAGAACCTCATACCAACTGTGAAGCATGGAGGTGGAAGTGTCATGGTTTGGGGCTGCTTTGCTGCAGCAGGACCTGGTCAGCTCACCATCATAGAATCCACGATGAATTCTACTGTGTATCAGAAGGTGCTTGAAGAACATGTGAGACCATCAGTTAGAAAATTAAAGCTGAAGCGGAACTGGACCATGCAACATGACAATGACCCAAAACATACTAGTAAATCAACCAAAGATTGGCTGAAAAAGAAGAAATGGAGAGTCCTGGAATGGCCAAGTCAAAGTCCAGATTTGAATCCCATTGAGATGCTGTGGGGTGACTTGAAAAGGGCTGTACGTGCAAGAAACCCCTCAAACATCTCACAGCTGAAAAAGTTCTGCATTGAGGAGTGGGGTAAAATTTCCTCAGACCGATGTCGAAGACTGGTAGATGGCTACAAGAACCGTCTCACTGCAGTTATTTCAGCCAAAGGAGGTAACACTCGCTATTAGGGGCAAGGGTGTCCTATCTTTTTCCTCAGTTAGAATAGGCATTTTTGTAGAATGACATTTACAGAAGATCTTGAAAAGACTTTTCTTCAGTTTTCTTTGTTTAGTCGGATTACTTTAATCTCTCTGTATTGTTGAAACGGAGATGAAATAACCTTTTATTAAAAATGTTACAAAAAACCACATGCTTTCAAAGGGTGTCCTAATTTTTTCACATGACTGCATATATATATTATATACAGTACAAAAAAGTGTGAAACAACTGAACATATTCTGGGTTCTTCACAGTAGCCACCTTTTGCTTTGATTACTGCTTTGCACACTCTTGGCATTCTCTTGATGAGCTTCAAGAGGTAGTCACCTGAAATGGTCTTCCAACAGTCTTGAAGGAGTTCCCAGAGATGCTTAGCACTTGTTGGCCCTTTTGCCTTCACTCAGCGGTCCAGATCACCACAAACCATCTCGATTGGGTTCAGATCCGGTGACTGTGGAGGCCAGGTCATCTGGCGCAGCACCCCATCACTCTCCTTCATGGTCAAATAGCCCTTACACAGCCTGGAGGTGTTTGGGGTCATTGTCCTGTTGAAAAATAAATGATGGTCCAACTAAACGCAAACCGGATGGAATAGCATGCCGCTGCAAGATGCTGTGGTAGCCATGCTGGTTCAGTATGCCTTCAATTTTGAATAAATCCCCAACAGTGTCACCAGCAAAGCCCCCCCACACCATCACACCTCCTCCTCCATGCTTCACGGTGGGAACCAGGTATGTAGAGTCCATCCGTTCACCTTTTCTGCGTCGCACAAAGACACGGTGGTTGGAACCAAAGATCTCAAATTTGGACTCATCAGACCAAAGCACAGATTTCCACTGGTCTAATGTCCATTCCTTGTGTTCTTTAGCCCAAACAAGTCTCTTCTGCTTGTTGCCTGTCCTTAGCAGTGGTTTCCTAGCAGATATTCTACCATGAAGGCCTGATTCACACAGTCTCCTCTTAACAGTTGTTCTAGAGATGTGTCTGCTGCTAGAACTCTGGGTGGCATTGACCTGGTCTCTAATCTGAGCTGCTGTTAACCTGCGATTTCTGAGGCTGGTGACTCGGATGAACTTCTCCTCCGCAGCAGAGGTGACTCTTGGTCTTCCTTTCCTGGGGCGGTCCGCATGTGAGCCAGTTTCTTTGTAGCGCTTGATGGTTTTTGTGACTGCACTTGGGGACACTTTCAAAGTTTTCCCAATTTTTCGGACTGACTGACCTTCATTTCTTAAAGTAATGATGGCCACTCGTTTTTCTTTACTTAGCTGCTTTTTTCTTGCCATAATACAAATTCTAACAGTCTATTCAGTAGGACTATCAGCTGTGTATCCACCTGCCTTCTCCACAACCCAACTGATGGTCCCAACCCCATTTATAAGGCAAGAAATCCCACTTATTAAACCTGACAGGGCGCACCTGTGAAGTGAAGACCATTTCAGGTGACTACCTCTTGAAGCTCATCAAGAGAATGCAAAGAGTGTGCAAAGCAGTAATCAAAGCAAAAGGTGGCTACTTTGAAGAACCTAGAATATGACATATTTTCAGTTGTTTCACACTTTTTTGTTATGTATATAATTCCACATGTGTTAATTCATAGTTTTGATGCCTTCAGTGTGAATCTACAATTTTCATAGTCGTGAAAATAAAGAAAACTCTTTGAATGAGAAGGTGTGTCCAAACTTTTGGTCTGTACTGTATGTATATATTTATACTGTCCTCTGTAGTATATATACATTATACTGTCCTCTCTTAGTTGGCTAAATTTAGCTTTTTTGTAGTTTGGTATTTTTGTTCCTCCCTGTAGAAACGCTCTCTTGAATGATAATTGGAAGGTTATTACTTTATGGTCACTATTTCCCAGGTGTCCCCCGACCTGCACGTCTGTTGTTCTGTCAGGTCTATTGGTTAATACTAAGTCCAGTATGGCCGTCCCTCTAGTCGGGTCCTGAACCAGTTGGGAGAGGTAATTGTCTTTGGTTATTGCCAAGAACCTGTTTCCTTTATGAGATGTACAGGTCTCAGTTTCCCAGTCTATATCTGGGTAGTTGAAGTCCCCCATAATAACCACCTCATTATGATTTGCCGCCTCGTCTCTTGTTTAGTAGTAGATTTTTTGTGGACTCTGGTATATTATGTGGTTTATAATAAACTCCTATTAGTAATTTATTATAGCTTTTGCCTCCATGTATCTCTACCCACACTGACTCCACATGTTCAAGTCCCTCACTTATATCTTCTCAGACTGTGGGCTTTAGACAGGACTTTACATAAAGGCAGACCTCTCCCCCTCTCCGGTTTTGGTGATCTTTTCTAAACAGACTGTAACCCTGTACATTAACCTCCCAGTCATAGCTATCATCCAGCCATGTCTCAGTTATTCCCACTGTCATAGCTATCATCCAGCCATGTCTCAGTTATTCCCACTGTCATAGCTATCATCCAGCCATGTCTCAGTTATTCCCACTGTCATAGCTATCATCCAGCCATGTCTCAGTTATTCCCACTGTCATAGCTATCATCCAGCCATGTCTCAGTTATTCCCACTGTCATAGCTATCATCCAGCCATGTCTCAGTTATTCCCACTGTCATAGCTATCATCCAGCCATGTCTCAGTTATTCCCACTGTCATAGCTATCATCCAGCCGTGTCTCAGTTATTCCCACTGTCATAGCTATCATCCAGCCGTGTCTCAGTTATTCCCACTCATAGCTATCATCCAGCCATGTCTCAGTTATTCCCACTGTCATAGCTATCATCCAGCCGTGTCTCAGTTATTCCCACTGTCATAGCTATCATCCAGCCATGTCTGTTATTCCCACTGTCATAGCTATCATCCTGGCAATTCTCAGTTATTCCCACTGTCATAGCTATCATCCAGCCATGTCTGTTATTCCCACTGTCATAGCTATCATCCAGCCATGTCTGTTATTCCCACTGTCATAGCTATCATCCAGCCATGTCTCAGTTATTCCCACTGTCATAGCGATCATCCAGCCGTGTCTCAGTTATTCCCACTGTCATAGCTATCATCCAGCCATGTCTCAGTTATTCCCACTGTCATAGCTATCATCCAGCCATGTCTCAGTTATTCCCACTGTCATAGCTATCATCCTGGCAATTCTCAGTTATTCCCACTGTCATAGCTATCATCCAGCCATGTCTGTTATTCCCACTGTCATAGCTATCATCCAGCCATGTCTGTTATTCCCACTGTCATAGCTATCATCCAGCCATGTCTCAGTTATTCCCACTGTCATAGCTATCATCCAGCCGTGTCTCAGTTATTCCCACTGTCATAGCTATCATCCAGCCATGTCTCAGTTATTCCCACTGTCATAGCTATCATCCAGCCATGTCTCAGTTATTCCCACTATGTCATAGTCCTCCTCACACATCACTAATTCCAGCTCCCCGGTTTATTAGTCAGGCTTCTGGCATTAGTATACATACTTTTAAGATGTTTATGTATATTATTTTTTACCCTACACCTTTCCTTCTGAGCTGTTCTAGTCCCTCCTTCCATTCCTCCCTCAGTCTCACTATCTTGCCCCCGGTCTCTATCTGCACTATCTTCCCCTCCTATAACGTAATTACCCTCCCCCAGTCCCTAGTTTAAACACTCCTCCAACCTTCTAGCCATCTTCTCCCCTAATAAAGTATTACTTTAATGAGAAAGTAGTAGTAGAGAGTAGTGGATGCATGGAATAGCCTTCCTGCAGAAGTGGTAGCTGCAAATACAGTGAAGGAGTTTAAGAGCTTCTAAAGCACAGGCAGAAGAGAAATTAGCTCAGTCAGTGAAAAAAGGCGATAAGACATTCTTCAGATACATAAATGAAAAAAGGAAACTAAAATAAGGAATTACCAAATTAAAAACAAAAGAAGGAAGGTATATGGAAGAAGATAAAGAACTAGCTGACTGCCTCAATGAATACTCCTGTTCAGTGTTTACAAAGGAAAATGAAGGAAAAGGACCTCAGTTAGGAAACAAGACGAATGAATCTTTTGATGCATGTGTCTTTACAGAGGAAGAGGTTCTAAGTCAGCTGTCTAAAATTAATACAAATAAGTCACAGGGGCCTGATGGGATACACCCAAGGCTATTAATAGAGCTCAGCGGTGACCTAGCAAAACCATTAACAGATTAATTTAACCAATCACTGGCAACAGGAGTCGTCCCAGAAGATTGGAAATTAGCAAATGTTGTGCCCATTCACAAGAAAGGTAGTAGGGAGGAATCGGGCAACTATAGGCCAGTAAGCCTGACATCAATAGTGGGGAAATTAATGGAAACCATACTTAAGGAGAGGATTGTGGAACATCTAAAATCCCATGGATTGAAAGATGACAAACAGCATGGGTTTACTTCAGGGAGATCATGTCAAACTAATCTTATTGATTTTTTTGATTGGGTGACTAAAATAATAGATGGCGGAGGTGCAGTAGACATCGCTTATCTGGACTTTACTAAGGCTTTTGATACTGTCCCAAATAGAAGGCTTATCAATAAACTGCAGTCTTTGGACTTGGACTCCCATATTGTTGAATGGATTAGGCAGTGGCTGAGGGACAGACAACAGAGGGTTGTAGTCAATGGAGTATATTCAGACCAAGGTCTTGTTACCAGTGGGGACCTCAGGGATCTGTTCTGGGACCCATATTGTTTAATATCTTTATCAGCGAAATTGCAGAAGGCCTCGATGGTAAGGTGTGTCTTTTTGCTGATGACACAAAGATTTGTAACAGGGTTGATGTTCCTGGAGGGATTCACCAAATGGAAAAGGACTTAGGAAAACTAGAGGAATGGTCAAAAATCTGGCAACTAAAATGTAATGTTGATAAGTGCAAGATAATGCACCTGGGACGTAAAAACCCAAGAGCAGAATATACAATCAGTGATACAGTCCTAACCTCAGTATCTGAGGAAAGGGATTTAGGGGTCATTATTTCAGAAGACTTAAAGGTAGGCAGACAATGTCATAGAGCAGCAGGAGATGCTAGCAGAATGCTGGGGTGTATAGGGAGAGGCATTACCAGTAGACAGAGGGGGGCGCTCATGCCGCTCTACAGAGCACTAGTGAGACCTCATCTGGAGTATTGTGCTCAGTACTGGAGACCATATCTCCAGAAGGATATAAATACTCTAGAGAGAGTTCAGAGAAGAGCTACTAAACTGGTCCATGGATTGCAGGATAAAACTTACCAGGAAAGATTAAAGGACCTTAACATGTAGAGCTTGGAAGAAAGACGAGACAGAGGGGAGATGAGAGAGACTGCTAAATACATAAAGGGAATCAACAAGGGAAAAGAGGAGAGAAGATTTACAAGAAGAAAAACTGCTACAAGAGGACATAGTTTTAAATTAGAGGGGCAAAGGTTTAATAGTAATATCAGGAAGTATTACTTTACTGAGAGAGTAGTGGATGCATGGAATAGCCTTCCTGCAGAAGTGGTAGCTGCAAATACAGTGGAGGAGTTTAAGCATGCATGGGATAGGCATAAGGCCATCCTTCATATAAGATAGGGCCGGGGGGCTATCCATAGTATTCAGTATATTGGGCAGACTAGATGGGCCAAATGGGTCTTATCTGCCGACACATTCTATGTTTCTATGTAACACAGCTGTCTCTTCCCCATTGAGGTGCAGCCTGTCCCTACGATAGAGCCTGTAGCCGATAGAGAAGTCGGCCCAGTTCTCCAGGAACCCAAACCCCTCCTTCCTACACCAGTTCTGGAGCCACTTGTTCCCCCTCCTAATCTCCCGCTGCCTTTCTTGTGTGGCTCGTGGTACAGGCAGTATTTCGGAAAAGGAGGTCCTCGCCCTAAGCTTGTGACCTAAATCCCTAAAATAATTTTTAAGGACTCTCCACCTACCTCTAACTTTGTCATTGGTTCCGATATGGACCATGACCGCTGGGTCTTCACCAGCCCGTCCCAGTAATCTGTCAACCCGATCCGCGATGTGTCGAATAGGGTTGTTGCGATACCAAAATTTTTATTCGATTTCGATACCATAAAAAAGTATTGCCATACTCTATGCCATTTGATACCACCCGAAAAAAATAAAACACCAAGAAAGCAGTGTGCATTGCGCATTTTATGGAACGTCTGGCCCATAATCGAACAGTACAATCCCATTTTTTGGGTTGACAAGGTGACAAAAAAAAACGGCGAATACCCCGGTTTTTATTTAATTTATTTTTCTGTTGCGGCGTTCACCACATAGGAGTTATTTTTTAATATTTTAATAGTTCGCACTTTTTTGGGTGTGGCGATATGTAATATGTTTATTTATTGTTTATATATTTGATATGAAAAATTGGGAAAGGGGGTGAATATTTTGGTGTTTTTTTTAAATTTTTTTACTCTTATTTTTTTAGGCTAGTTTGACATTAGCAGCAGGGGAGTCCGGCAGGCTGTTCCTGCGGGTGAACAGCCTGTCAGTTCCGTCCTGCCGCTAGTTCATGTGTGCCCCCGGACTGCCGCTCTGTCCCTATTGACTATAATGGGGGTGGGGGCAGCAAGGCAGCGCGCGGCAGAGGCAGCCGGACTAAAACTACTGCATGCTGCCACCGGCACTTGGCGCCAATATTTGTATAAATGGGTGAGTTACCATTGGTGGCGTATGGCCACAGCCCTTTTCTTATTGGCAGTGGCACAGGGGGAGGGAGAGACTCCATCTCCCCTGTGCTGCTGAGGGAACATGGCGCGCGCTGAGAGCAGCATGCGCAGTAGCGCAGCCTAGTATCGGTAAATGTCAAATCCCGGTATCGAATCGATACCGGTACAAAAGTATCGATTGGGTATTGATAATTCAATACCTGCTAGAACCCTAGTCGAACTCGAGCGCCAGGAAGACAACACACCGTTTGCCGATCCCGGGCTTTGTGACAGATCGTCCTATCTGTTCCCCTTATAATGAAGTCTCCCACTACCAGCACCCGTCTGCCCTGCTCTCCTGGTCCCCTGCTTAGTGGAGCGGACATCCCCCCGACTGGCAGAGGAAGTGTCCGGCTGCAGCAGTGCCGTCCCTGGACTGACATCCCCCTCGTCTGCCAACCTTGTGTCAGATCAGGGCTAGCCTCCCTGCACTCTTCCCTCTACCCCGCTTTCTAACTGTTATCCAGCTAGCTACCTCACTTTCCTCAGCCTCCTCGCTACCACCCTCCCCCTCATCTACCCCATAGAGCGCTTGCTCAGTGAGCAGCAAACTCTGTTCCGAATTACCAATGCCTCTCAGTGTTGAAACTCGCCCGGTTAGATACTCGATGTGCGATTCCAAACGGGTAATATGCTCACATTTTGAACAAAGATATGCAAACGGCTGTTCCAGGACTGCAGACATCAGACAAGACGTGCACTGGACGCGCTGTCAGTAATGGACACAGACTAATGGGGAACAAATACAATATAGTGCAGTGATCAGAATCTGTAGTCGCCTCCTAAAGGCCCTGAATCTGAAGTCACATAATCTAAAGTCACACACTTGAAATCACACACGCGAACGCTCACAAACTCGCATTGTTTGCTTGTATACGTGCAGCTCTCGGACTGCTTTATTTTCCTCTGGATTCCCTCAGCTTTCGATGTCACCGGAATCTGTCTTGATCCTCATAGGGGGCGGACATGACACTTGATGCATTATTTGGTGCCTGCCTTGTGCGGAGGGCAATGGCGATGAGTTTGTGTCCCCTCAAGGATATTTTAGGGAATTGCTATTTATCCAGTTGTCATTTTATTTTTGCTATTATTTGTATCTTAGCCGATCCTTCTGTGCCATGATGTGGATGATTGGGGTTGTATTCCTGGTGGATTCCTTGGCCTGTGCTGAGCGGCGGTCCACTCCTCACATCATAAATCATGGAGGATTTCATTCTACCTTTCCTCGCTGATTGCTCCTGCCAAACCAGCTCCCCATAGTTTCCATAGCAACCACCAGCCGGCCATCTTTCAGTCACTTATAGACGGTGGCTGGTTCCCCATTTCATCTGCTCTCATCCCGAACATATCCTTCTGAGGTTCTTAGGGAGGACGTTGTGGGGATAGCCTCCTCCGCCGCGCGTTCTCTGCTGCCCGCCTCCTCCTCCGCCGCGCGTTCTCTGCTGCCCGCCTCCTCCTCCGCCGCGCGTTCTCTGCTGCCCGCCTCCTCCTCCGCCGCGCGTTCTCTGCTGCCCGCCTCCTCCTCCGCCGCGCGTTCTCTGCTGCCCGCCTCCTCCTCCGCCGCGCGTTCTCTGCTGCCCGCCTCCTCCGCCGCGCGTTCTCTGCTGCCCGCCTCCTCCTCCGCCGCGCGTTCTCTGCTGCCCGCCTCCTCCTCCGCCGCGCGTTCTCTGCTGCCCGCCTCCTCCTCCGCCGCGCGTTCTCTGCTGCCCGCCTCCTCCTCCGCCGCGCGTTCTCTGCTGCCCGCCTCCTCCTCCGCCGCGCGTTCTCTGCTGCCCATGTCTATAATGTTATGCTCTTCGCTTCCAGGTTGACTCTTCGTTGCCCGCCGCACGCAGCCCACACGGACAGGCTCCGCCTTCAGCGCCTTCCTCTTGCACATGTGCCCAGACCTCTAGGGCTGCACAGGTAAGGGCTGCGTCATATATGATCTCATGTCTCCCCTTCCCCCTGGGGTCAGATCTGAGTCCCTTTTTTTTTTTTTCTGCTGCAGGGTCCAGACGGTGAAAAAGCGTCCAACATCCGATTGTCGGAGTCCAGACCCCAGGTGTCACATTGCACCACAGGAGCCACGGTTGTCAGCTCCCAGCCCGGTGTCAGTCAGGTGAGCTGCAAGAGACGATGTGTCAGATACGCCAGTACCCTGCCTTGTAAATCAGGGGGCACAGTCTTTTATCTGTTGGAGGTTACCTGTAACTTCGGTGCAGTCACTCTTCAGGACAGTATATAAAGAGTTAAACAACTGTTCTCAGCTTTGTCTGATACCAGCCATGGTGGGCCAAGATGAAGTCCTAACTGCGGACACTTCTGTGCCCGTCATCACTCTGCCGTACGTTTATGGCTCTGGTCCTTTTACAGCAGGTATCCAGCAATGTAAATGAAACTGTGGTGCCAAGGGGTTAATGATGTGCACTCTGCAGGCAAAAATAATGGTGGCACTCTGTTAACACAAATAACTGGGTCCTATGCAGGCTTAAATAGTGATGTGCACTTATGATGTGTCGCAAATATTGGGAGCACTCTGCTGGTATATTGAGAGGGCTCTATGATGGCACTTGTAGCAATGTTGGGGGTAAGGGTGGGCGATATGGCCTAAAATCTATATTGCGATATATTGTTTTCTATATCTGGGGGGGTGTTTAAACTTTTTTTTTTTTTACTTTTTATTTAATAACTATTAGCCTCCTTAAGAGCTAGAACGTAGAACCCTTGTCATATTCACCCTAATAGAGATCTATCAGGGTGAATAGGACTTTACACTCTCCCTGCTGCCCTGTGCTTTGTGCACACAGCCATCCACAGATCCCCCTCCCCTAAACAGTAACATCCACAGATCCCCCCCCTCCCCTAAACGGTGCCATCCACAGATCCCCCCCCCCCTCCCCTAAACGGTGCCATCCACAGATCCCCCCCCCCTCCCCTAAACGGTGCCATCCACAGATCCCTCCCCTAAACGGTGCCATCCACAGATCCCCCCCCCCCTCCCCTAAACGGTGCCATCCACAGATCCACCCCCTCCCCTAAACGGTGCCATCCACAGATCCCCCCCCTCCCCTAAACGGTGCCATCCACAGATCCCCCCCCCCTCCCCTAAACGGTGCCATCCACAGATCCCCCCCTCCCCTAAACAATGCCATCCACAGATCCCCCCCCTCCCCTAAACGGTGCCATCCACAGATCCCCCCCCTCCCCTAAACGGTGCCATCCACAGATCCCCCCCCTCCCCTAAACGGTGCCATCCACAGATCCCCCCCCCTCCCCTAAACGGTGCCATCCACAGATCCCCCCCCCTCCCCTAAACGGTGCCATCCACAGATCCCCCCCCCTCCCCTAAACAATGCCATCCACAGATCCCCCCCCTCCCCTAAACGGTGCCATCCACAGATTCCCCCCCCCTCCCCTAAACGATGCCATCCACAGATCCCCCCCCCCTCCCCTAAACTGTGCCACCCACAGATCCCCCCCCCTCCCCTAAACTGTGCCATCCACAGACCCCCCCCCTCCCCTAAACGGTGCCATCCACAGATCCCCCCCTCCCCTAAACAGTGCCATTCACAGATTCCCCCCCCCCCCTCCCCTAAACAGTGCCATCCGCGCACAGTTGGGAGGGAGGGAGGGAGGGACTCCCTCCTTCTCTGTGCCAGCTCAGGAGAACATGGTGCGCGCAGAGATCGCGATCCCGCGATATAGGCGATATGCTAAAAATCCATATCGTGGCACAAATTTATATCGCATATCGCCTATATCGCCCACCCCTAGTTGGGGGCTAGCACAATGGGGGGGACACTTTCTTTTTATAATGGGGCGGGGGACGGGAATGTTGAAGAAACAGGCCCATGCAGCACAGAGGATTTTAGGAGTACAGTGCACTGATCTTGTGGGAGGTCATTGATTGAGACCTACATAGTGGAAGGTGCAGGGTCCCCACCAGATTTCCATTACATCTGAACCCTTGACTTTTACACTTATTGGAGCTTGGTAGACATTTTTTAACCGTGGGGGTTATTATTGGGTTCTCCCCCCTTTATGACTATAACAGCCCCCTACTCTTCTGAGAAAATTTTCTGCAAAATTTTGGGTGTCTGGAAATTGGTGCCCCATTTCCTAAAGTTTTTTTTGACTTGTAACATTTTATTTTTTCATAGATTGTTCTAAACTTTCGGGAGGAAGGAAAGAGTCTTACGCTGGATAATGTGTCCACGGAGAGCGCCCCCCAGTGTCAGGGAGGATGCCACTGCCTGCAGAGAGTGGTCAAGCAGGTAAGCGGACCTCGAGAGGATGGGACGTGTCGAGCATCCGTGGCAGATCTTCAGATTCACTTTCTGTGTCCTCTCTTCTTTCTCAGGTTGTTGTCATCTTCTTGGATCACCCTCGCGAATCGGCCACCACAACGTCATCTGTGGCGTCTCCCCCCACAGTGAGTTCTAGCACCCAGACTGAGGCGAGAGATGGAAAGTCCGAGACCAATGCCCAGGTGAACTCAGAGGTCCCTGTCCACCATCCGTCACATCAGGAGGTCGTCCACACGAGCACACAGACCAGTACATGTACGGAGGTCAGCGGACCACAGCAAAACTGCGAGGTACAAGAGGAGAGATCCCCCAAGACCAGCGAGGTCAGCAGCAGTCCTGGCGAGAAGATCTGTTCATCCACAGCTTTATCAGCGTCCGTATTAAGTAAACCAGACCAACGGTCCCAGAATGACGAGGCCAGGAGGGAGGCTGACCTTCATTGTCTGCCCCTTGCCGCTGACAAACTCCCAGAAGCCCCCAAAAGCTTGGATATGGAACCAGAACATAGATGTGGGGCGCCCACCTCCATTGAGGACACACGGGATCAGGTACCATTTATTATCATCTTTTAAAACAGCCCCAAACCTTGATAACGCATTTTAGACTGTGTCTATGGTGGGTCTGAAACGCGTCACTTAGCATTTTGAGCGTTTGTTATTGATACTTATTGAAGTTGCGCACTGAAATGCTGGTCTTTTCTAAGGTTTTGGTGTCAAATGTGGATGAGCCCTTTAAAGTGGTTGTCTCATCTCAGACAATGGGGTCATTTCGCTAGGATATGCCCCCATTGTCTTATACGTGCGGGAACAGAGCCCCGCAAGGTGGCGGCTGGAGGACTCCGGTCCGCCCACCACCAAGCGCTCTCCCCATAGAAGTGAATGGCAGAGCACCGCGCATGACTGGCCACCGCTCCCATTCACTTCTACGGTCCCGACGGAAATAGTCGAGCCAGTGCTCGGCTATTTTTGGCGACCCCATAGAAAATGGATGGAGGAGGGCTGCACAGTGCGCTCTCCACCACTTCCGGGGCTCTGTTGTATATATAGGTGCGGGTCCCAAATGGGGGCATGTCCTAGTGATATGCCCCCATCGTTTGTGATGAAACAACTCCTTTAAGAAGGCAGAGCCAATCTTCATCTTATTGAAGATCTCTGCTTGCTGACTTTGAATGTAACCACATCCATTGGTTGACATGACCTGACATACTCCTGAGCACAGAGCTGACGATTTACTTCCATGTTTCAAATATCTGTAAGCTAAATAAAATGTGAGCACAGACATGTCTCCTGTGTTGGATTCCAGGATTTGTAATAAACCCTCAGCTGTGTCCGCAGGGCTAGGGCCAGGATAGGGCTCATCATCTGAAAATAATTCCAAGTCTCTTCATTAGCAGCTTGCCCATGACCAAACACCAAGAAATGTTAGGAAATGTGAACCTGAAAACCCTTCACAGCCTCCTGTGTGTCCTCAGAACCAGCAGAACGCCGGACACTTCTGCTTGGATCCATCTATAAATCAGGTAGGGGAATAATCCGTGTATAATATGGCTGACAATATTATGTTAACCCCAGCCATTTACACAGCACCGGCCGATCATGCCTGCTTGTGTTAGTTAATATAGCTAGTGGAATACTGCCTCCTATGTAAAAATATAACTACTATAATACTGCCCCCTATGTACAAGAATATAACTACAACTACTATAATACTGCTCCTATGTACAAGAATATAACTACTATAATACTGCTCCTATACACAAGAATATAACTACTATAATACAGCTCCTATGTACAAGAATATAACTACTATAATACTGCTCCTATGTACAAGAATATAACTACTATAATACTGCTCCTATGTACAAGAATATTACTACTATAATACTGCCTCCTATGTACAAGAATATAACTGCTATAATACTGCCTCCGATGTACAAGAATATAACTACTATAATACTGCTCCTATGTACAAGAATATAACTACTATAATACTGCTCCTATGTATAAGAATATAACTACTATAATACTGCTCCTATGTACAAGAATATAACTGCTATAATACTGCTCCTATGTACAAGAATATAACTACGATAATACTGCCTCCGATGTACAAGAATATAAGTACTATAATACTGCTCCTATGTACAAGAATATAACTACTATAATACTGCTCCTATGTACAAGAATATAACTACTATAATACTGCTCCTATGTACAATAATATAACTACTATAATACTGCCTCCTTTGTACAAGAATATAACTACTATAATACTGCCTCCTATGTGCAAGAATATAACTACTATAATACTGCTCCTATGTGCAAGAATATAACTACTATAATACTGCCTCCTATGTACAAGAATATAACTACTATAATACTGCCTCCTATGTACAAGAATATAACTACTATAATACTGCCTCCTATGTACAAGAATATAACTACTATAATACTGCCTCCTATGTACAAGAATATAACTACT
The DNA here is from genome assembly GCF_014858855.1 of Bufo gargarizans. Lineage (NCBI taxonomy): Eukaryota > Metazoa > Chordata > Amphibia > Anura > Bufonidae > Bufo > Bufo gargarizans. The sequence goes on from NC_058084.1 coordinate 467,525,313, forward strand.
ATAATACTGCCTCCTATGTACAAGAATATAACTACTATAATACTGCCTCCTATGTACAAGAATATAACTACTATAATACTGCCTCCTATGTACAAGAATATAACTACTATAATACTGCCTCCTATGTACAAGAATATAACTACTATAATACTGCCTCCTATGTACAAGAATATAACTACTATAATACTGCCCCCTATGTACAAGAATATAACTACTATAACACTGCTCCTATGTATAAGAATATAACTACTATAATACTGCTCCTATGTACAAGAATATAACTACTATAATACTGCTCCTATGTACAAGAATATCACTACTATAATACTGCTCCTATGTACAAGAATATAACTGCTATAATACCGCCTCCTATGTACAAGAATATAACTGCTATAATACTGCTCCTATGTACAAGAATATAACTGCTATAATACTGCCTCCTATGTACAAGAATATAACTACTATAATACTGCCTCCTATGTACAAGAATATAACTACTATAATACTGCTCCTATGTACAAGAATATAACTACTATAATACTGCTCCTATGTACAAGAATATAACTACTATAATACTGCTCCTATGTACAAGAATATAACTACTATAATACTGCTCCTATATACAAGAATATAACTACTATAATACTGCTCCTATGTACAAGAATATAACTACTATAATACTGCCTCCTATGTACAAGAATATAACTACTATAATACTGCTCCTACATGTAAGACTATACCTATGACATTGGCGGTGTGTCCTCGGTGTGCGGTACATTTATCAGGGTATGATCTTTCTGATTGTCCTGTGTGTATTCACCTGTACTTTCTCCTCTATGTGGTCAGTATGTCGGAGATCTGCTGGAGCAGTATAATGTGCCGCCTCCTTCATGTATCCCAGCTCCTGTGTTTTCCTCCCGGTGTATCTCAGCTCAGCGCCGGGTCAAGCAGGTGAGTGCAGATGATCTTGTCCCTCTGGTGATATTTTGTGATATTTAATCTTCGGATAAAAATGCTATAAATGTTCCCTTTTTAGATTGTACTCAATTTTGTGGAGCAGGAGAGTGCGCCTGTGAGTAAGGAAGCCCCTGCTCAGAGCACTTCAAGTAATTTACCATCTCCTGTCGTCACATCTCTGCAGCACCGGGAAACACAGGTGGGTCCTACTTTGCCCTGTATGTGCCGCCTCCTCCACATGGTGTGTAAAGGTCTCTGCTATAAAGCCGCCACTAGACATAAGCTCTGTGGCAGAGACCAGGCTGCAAATGTAATCCAGGCTCCATATCAGACTAGACCGCCAAGATGAACCAGATCCCCCAAATTAATGAAACCCCGGTCCTTTAAGGCTACTTTCACATTAGCGTTTTTGCTGCATCCGGCAGGGATTAGCAAAAACGCTTCCGTTATGATAACACAACGGGCTGCATCCGTTCTGAATAGATCCGGTTGTATTATCTCTAAAAGGAACAGGAAAGATCCATTGGAAGTCAATGTGTGCCGGATCCGTTTTCTTTTGCGTTTGAGAAAACGGATCAGGCACCATTGACTTGCAGCGGTTTTGTGTCCGGTATGGGGATGAAAAGGAACGGAATGCATTCTGGTGCACTCCGTTCAGTTCTGTTTTTTCACCATTGACAATGAATGGTGTTGAGATCCTATGACGGATATGAATAGTGGAAAGGCAAGCGGAGATGTGAAAGTAGCCTAAAAAGAATCAGACCCCTTAAAACAATGAGACTCCAGACTCCTGAAATGAATGAGACCAGATTCCAAAATTGATTTATTCTCCAGACCAGAAAATAAAACATTGACTAATCCCTGCCCCTCTTCCTCTTCTCCCCCGGTCCCGCGGAGCAGGTTGTGTTTAGTGATGGCGGTCGCCCCGAGCAGGTTGTGTTTAGTGATTGCGGTTGTCCCGAGCAGGTTGTGTTTAGTCATAGCAGGCTCCCCGAGCAGGTTGGGTATAGTGATGGAGGTTGCCCCGAGCAGGTTGGGTATAGTGATGGAGGTCGCCCCGAGCAGGTTGTGTTTAGTGATTGCGGTTGTCCCGAGCAGGTTGTGTTTAGTGATTGCGGTTGTCCTGAGCAGGTTGGGTTTAGTCATAGCAGTCTCCCTGAGCAGGTTGGGTTTAGTGATGGCGGTCGCCCCGAATAGGTTGGGTTTAGTAATGTGGTCGCCCCGAATAGGTTGGGTTTAGTAATGTGGTCGCCCCGAACAGGTTGGGTACAGTGATGGCGGTCGCCCCGTGCAGGTTGTGTTTAGTGATGGAGGTCGCCCCGAGCAGGTTGTGTTTGGTGATTGCGGTTGTCCCGAGCAGGTTGTGTTTAGTGATTGCGGTTGTCCCGAGCAGGTTGGGTTTAGTGATTTCGGTTGTCCTGAGCAGGTTGGGTTTAGTCATAGCAGTCTCCCTGAGCAGGTTGGGTTTAGTGATGGCGGTCGCCCCGAATAGGTTGGGTTTAGTAATGTGGTCGCCCCGAATAGGTTGGGTTTAGTAATGTGGTCGCCCCGAACAGGTTGGGTACAGTGATGGAGGTCGCCCCGTGCAGGTTGTGTTTAGTGATGGCGGTCGTCCTGGTGCTTTCCTAATGTTCCTGCTTGGGACTTGGTACCTCTTATTTACATAGATGGAGTCTGACTGCCGTGCAAGGCCAGGAAATGGGGGCAGGCGCTACATTACCGAGATTGGTTGACCTCCGATTTAATCTGTAATTGTTCGTGCCTCATGTTTGAGCCCTCATGGATGTTCTCCTCTTTCCAGACCTGTGATGACCTCCCGCAGCAGACATCACAGACAGCTAACAAAAACCCCCAGGGCCTGCAGAGTACTGCTGTAAGACCCCCGAAGAGCCACAGCTGCCCGCCTGTGCTGAACATCCGTACATTGCGTCAGGTGAAGCACTTCCTGAGATAATGAACAAACCTGTGTGTTCAGGGGCAGAAGCAGTGATTAACCCCTTAATGACCTTTTACTCCTGCACAGGAAGAAGAGAGAAGCCCGGACCATCCTCTGCCTCAGGACACCAGCCTTGTTGATAAGGTATGGCAGATCTTCCTAGTATGTTCAGATCAGTCCCTGCAGATAGGACTTGCTCAAACATAATACATTGACTCACAGCAGTGCGGGGGGTGTCCCAGTCTGTTACTGGGAACCATCAAAGCCCCATTGGGCAAAATGGGAAATTGTTCTTTAAGCGATTCCCCGTGATTGTGCATAGTGTTGGGTAACGGCTCAAATAACGCTTTCCCTTTACACATGTTATTACCAGTGTGCAGGAGCGATGGGGTAACGCAGCAGGGCCTCTAAGGTCTTTCCTCTCTTTTTGCCCCTCAGGTGACATTTGAAGACGTCGCTGTGTATTTCTCTAAGGAGGAATGGGAATTGCTTGGGGACGACGAGAAGGGTCTCTACAGGGAGGTCATGGCTGACAATTACCAGTCTCTGAGCTCTCTGGGTAAGTCTGTGTGCTACAAGATCTGGCCCCGTTCAGACCCGTGTTCCTGTAGGGGCAGACGTGACTTTACAGTATTATTTCTGGCCCCAGGGCTCCTGCAGGAGAAGCCGGACCTGGTGATACGGATTGAGGAGGAGGAGGATAATCTCTGGGTTGATCAAGGATCCACAAGGAGGAGCCATCACCAGGGTGAGTGTTCTAATGGTTTGAGCACAAAAGAATGAACCTTAATTTACAAGATCTCCGCTTGCTATCAGTGACTAGAAACATGTGCCTAAAACCAGGAAACCCTTTTATTTTTGTGATTGCCGGTCTGAGCTGCTTTCTGATTTCAGAGGAGGACCGGTGGTGCCTAGACCGGGATATGGATGGAGTCCGCCTGTCGGCTGAGGAAAGCGATACTTCACCCTGCACTGGGCGAGGTGAGACGGTCTGCTTCTTCCCTACTGCAGATACTATCTAGCATGCTGTATATGTTATGTCCGGCCTCTGACTCTCCCTTAAATTTACCCTTCCGTTCTTCAGAGTCTGCTGAGAGTAGTAGTCACCTGGGTGCCTTGATGCGACTAGTGAACGAGATCCCAGGATTCCTTTTGGGCAGCTCAGTGACAGATGGAAGCTCTCCCGCCCGCAGCGTAGAGGATCATGGGAACGGCAGGCAGATCCTGGAAGGTGAGTTGGACTTGGTCGTGATTGTTCTGCAGACTTCTCATTATGCCAGGAGAGCACCCTCAGTGTACACCGAATGGATCTGGAGAGCCCCAGTTGGAGCCTTCGGGCAGTATAATATGCCTTACAGAGGCACAGTTGGAGGTATTCATCACGGAATGCTTCCACCGTATACCTCCTACAGAGGGGAACACGAAATGTGAACAGTGCCTAGTATGGATGTTGAAGAACGGGCTGTGACCTGCACCTTAGCGCTCAGAAGTTTATCTGTACGTCTTATTTATTCAGTCAAAATAGAGGAACCTTCACCGGCCAGTTCTCCGGCTTCTGCCTGTGTTCCTGTGAGTGAGACCATGGAAATTGCCACCTGTCCGAGGGTGCACAGGAGTACGGAGCAGAACAACAGCAAAATCGTGACCAAAGCAGAAAAAAGTAAGTGTGATGACAGTGGAGGACATAGGTCCTCACTAGAGACGTGTGAATCAACACTAAACTCATTCAAAAAGCAGCCTCCTTGAGAAGTGAGGGGTTGGCTCTGCTGCTCAAGAGACCCCCCTCCTCCTTTTGATTCACCGGGCCAGACATCTTGCAGCTGTGCCGTTGGTCCAAGTAGCGGTGCACGCACAGAGGTCTGCTGCTGCTAGCTGAGCAGTGCTGACTGTGCATGCGCCACTACACTTCCGGGTGTACCCTGACATGAGAGGTGCACGGACAGAGGCTCTGCTGCTGCCTGAGCAGTGCTGACTGTGCATGCGCCACTACACTTCTGGGTGTACCCTGACCTGAGCGGTGCACGCACAGAGGTCTGCTGCTGCTAGCTAAGCAGTGCTGACTGTGCATGCGCCACTACACTTCCGGGTGTACCCTGACATGAGAGGTGCACGCACAGAGGTCTGCTGCTGCTAGCTGAGCAGTGCTGACTGTGCATGCGCCACTACACTTCCGGGTGTACCCTGACGTGAGTGGTGCACGGACAGAGGCTCTGCTGCTGCTATCTGAGCAGTGCTGACTGTACATGCGCCACTACACTTCCAGGTGTACCCTGACATGAGAGGTGCACGGACAGAGGCTCTGCTGCTGCTGCTATCTGAGCAGTGCTGACTGTGCATGCGCCACTACACTTCCGAGTGTACCCTGACATGAGAGGTGCACGGACAGAGGCTCTGCTGCTGCTATCTGAGCAGTGCTGACTGTACATGCGCCACTACACTTCCAGGTGTACCCTGACATGAGAGGTGCACGGACAGAGGCTCTGCTGCTGCTATCTGAGCAGTGCTGACTGTACATGCGCCACTACACTTCCAGGTGTACCCTGACATGAGAGGTGCACGGACAGAGGCTCTGCTGCTGCTTCCTGAGCAGTGCTGACTGTGCATGCGCCACTACACTTCCGGGTGTACCCTGACATGAGCAGTGCACGCACAGTCTGCATCTGCGCTGATGAGTTTTCAGCAGAAGAGCATCTGCGCTCGCTCCACTGCTCAGAACAATGGCGCAGGTAGAAGATCAAGAGGGTGGGGAGTAGCCTCTTGAGCGGCAGAGCCAGCCCCTTGCTCCTCAAGGAGGCAGATTTTTTTTTTTTTTATTAATTTGATTCCTACAAACCGGTATGACGGTTGTGCGCCGAATGACTGAAATGTTCCTTGTATTCCAGCAGAGGTCGCTGTGAGTCCGCCATCCAGATACAGCACGCCTCTCAGTCATTCGCCTGCATCATCCTTTTGTATCAAGAGTGACCCGGGCACTGGCACTGACAGGCTGCAGATAAAACAAGGTAAGTGCAGCGGGGTGCAGAATTATTGGGGGACATTTATAAAAATTCTCGATGTGCAAAGTTTTCTGATGTCAGAAATGGTGATGGACAAAAAGTCACCATGCATATGCTGCACGGCTAACCTGTAAAATATATAGTTTCTGACTACATTGTGCACGAGGAATTACCTGTGCTGTGTCCTATCACAGAAGAGTTTCCCGCTGCCTGCAGTCCTGCTCAACAGAGAGACGTCCCTCTTGTAAAACCCAACATTTCCCATCTTCCAAAAATCCCGCTCTATAGCCCAGAAACCTGGGACCATCTGATTCCTGACCGTGCCAGGAGACCCAGCTCTGGAGGTGAGTGCACCATACTTAATGGGGATGGCTCAGGGGGGACCGTGTTTACAACTATTCACTATACACTCCCAACAGGTGGGACTTCCTTGAGCTGCTCAACAGCCGCCTCACCCCGAAACCCGAGTGTCTCCCCAGCGTCTCCCCATCAAAGAACAAAAAGCACTGGTCTGGGGGAACTGAAAATAAAAATTAAACAAGGTCTGTATCTTATATACTGCAGTGTGCAAAGCATCATATCAGGGAAGCACAATCCCATACATTACTTATCCTGTACTGATACTGAATTACATCCTGTATTATACTCCAGAGCTGCACTCACTATTCTGCTGGTGCAGTCACTGTGTACATACATTACTTATCCTGTACTGATCCTGAGTTACATCCTGTATTATACTCCAGAGCTGCACTCACTATTCTGCTGGTGCAGTCACTGTGTACATACATTACTTATCCTGTACTGATCCTGAGTTACATCCTGTATTATACTCCAGAGCTGCACTCACTATTCTGCAGGTGCAGTCACTGTCCACATACATTACTTATCCTGTGCTGATCCTGAGTTACATCCTGTATTATACTCCAGAGCTGCGCTCACTATTCTGCTGGTGCAGTCACTGTGTACATACATTACTTATCCTGTACTGATCCTGAGTTACATCCTGTATTATACTCCAGAGCTGCACTCCCTATTCTGCTGGTGCAGTCACTGTGTACATACATTACTGATCCTGTACTGATCCTAAGTTACATCCTGTATTATACTCCAGAGCTGCACTCACTATTCTGCTGGTGCAGTCACTGTGTACATACATTACTTATCCTGTACTGATCCTGAGTTACATCCTGTATTATACTCCAGAGCTGCACTCACTATTCTGCTGGTGCAGTCACTGTGTACATACATTACTTATCCTGTACTGATCCTGAGTTATATCCTGTATTATACTCCAGAGCTGCACTCACTATTCTGCTGGTGCAGTCACTGTGTACATACATTACTTATCCTGTACTGATCCAGAGTTACATCCTGTATTATACTCCAGAGCTGCACTCACTATTCTGCTGGTGCAGTCACTGTGTACATACATTACTTATCCTGTACTGATCCTGAGTTACATCCTGTATTATACTCCAGAGCTGCACTCACTATTCTGCTGGTGCAGTCACTGTGTACATACATTACTTATCCTGTACTGATCCTGAGTTACATCCTGTATTATACTCCAGAGCTGCACTCACTATTCTGCTGGTGCAGTCACTGTGTACATACATTACTTATCCTGTACTGATCCTGAGTTACATCCTGTATTATACTCCAGAGCTGCACTCACTATTCTGCTGGTGCAGTCACTGTGTACATACATTACTTATCCTGTACTGATCCTGAGTTACATCCTGTATTATACTCCAGAGCTGCACTCACTATTCTGCTGGTGCAGTCACTGTGTACATACATTACTTATCCTGTACTGATCCTGAGTTACATCCTGTATTATACTCCAGAGCTGCACTCACTATTCTGCTGGTGCAGTCACTGTGTACATACATTACTTATCCTGTACTGATCCTGAGTTACATCCTGTATTATACTCCAGAGCTGCACTCACTATTCTGCTGGTGCAGTCACTGTGTACATACATTACTTATCCTGTACTGATCCTGAGTTACATCCTGTATTATACTCCAGAGCTGCACTCACTATTCTGCTGGTGCAGTCACTGTGTACATGCATTACTTATCCTGTACTGATCCTGAGTTACATCCTGTATTATACTCCAGAGCTGCACTCACTATTCTGCTGGTGCAGTCACTGTGTACATACATTACTTATCCTGTACTGATCCTGAGTTATATCCTGTATTATACTCCAGAGCTGCACTCACTATTCTGCTGGTGCAGTCACTGTGTACATGCATTACTTATCCTGTACTGCTCCTGAGTTACATCCTGTATTATACTCCAGAGCTGCACTCACTATTCTGCTGCTGCAGTCACTGTGTACATACATTACTTATCCTGTACTGATCCTGAGTTACATCCTGTATTATACTCCAGAGCTGCAGTCACTATTCTGCTGGTGCAGTCACTGTGTACATACATTACTTATCCTGTACTGATCCTGAGTTACATCCTGTATTATACTGCAGAGCTGCACTCACTATTCTGCTGGTGGAGATTTATCATTAGCTCAGCTTGCAGTATATTCATTAGTACTAGAAGCAGAACACTTTTTGATTGAGGTTTTATTTTGCAGAGGATTCTGGGAGTGATAGAGACTTGTCGGATTCCCCTGGTTATGGGAGGAAAGTTTACCAGACGCCGCCATCCTCTTCCACAGTCCTGCAGGCAGAGAGGGAGCACTGGAGGCTGGCGGCTTCTCCCCTGAGATCCCCTGCAGGTAGTTCTTGTCTGTAAAGTCTCATCACAGGCTCGAGCTGTCGTTCTGTCTCTCCATGCTTTACACTGCAGTCCTGCTCCACACCCATCCTTCCTTCTTTCTACAGATGCACCCCTGGGAAGCTCCCCCTTACACAGACTAGTGAACTGCCTGAGGGAGATTACCACCAGCCGCCCACGTCCGTTCAGCGGCACATTGTCCACCACCAGATGGGTCACGGATATGAGCAGAGTCTGTGCAGGTAACTTTACTGCAACGCTGCAAATTATTCATCCTGTGGTGGAAGCAGAACCGGAAAATGATACCTTTTCTATTACAGATGCCTCCAGCAGAGCGAGCGGTTCCTCTACGATCGCAGCACCTCAGCCTAATCCGTTCACTGCAGCCGTCACCAATGGAGCGGCCCAGCTACGGGGGGTAGAGCCGAAGACCTCAGACACGAGGGCGAGCAGAGAGAGTGAGCAGATGGGGGTCATTCCAGTGGTGGAGGGCTGCTTGTGCTGGTTTTTAGGGTTGATGACTCCTGTATTTTAGATGCTCCAGTGTCACCCATGGGCCACGTTCGGCTGTCTGCCCTGGGGAAGTGTCTGGAAAAGATCCAGTCCCGCGGTGTGACCCACAGCAGTGAGGAGCCCCGGAGGGCAGAACTGGGGGTGAAGAGAACCCACTCTGAAGGTAAGATGGCGGGTACAGTGGTACAGTGCATGGGCTAGGACTGCACGAGTAGGAGCCACAGCAGAGCCATAAAAGTACCAGGACACGCAATGTACTATTACGGTGCTCTAATTGTGGGGGCACTGGATAGGGGATGTGTCTGATACGTGGGTGAACGGAGCAGCGGACGCACATGGCTGCTGGTGCTCTGTTCAGCTCAGTGTAGCGCTTGGCTGCTTCCCCACAACCCCATTAATCTTAACCAATATATACACGGCGTTATGTGCCCCCGGGTGTATGGAGCGGGCCTCTGCAGTGACCCTGCTCCATACACGGCGGATGCCGGTTGTATGAAACAGCCGGCACCTGCCGTGTATGGAGCAGGGTCACTGCAGAGGCCCGCTCCATACACCCTGAGTCCCTATTGGGAGCATTCTGATTTTGTTGCTGTTTCTTGGCGCGCTCGGCCTCCACACTCACTGGGTGCCAGTTTTCTTCCTTCTCAGGTGGAGTATACGCTAGCACCAATTCATGGTGGCTACTGCTGATTGACCTCATTTTCAGGTGGAGTCCCTCCTCTGGTGAGGCCACGGGTGCTGGTACGGCAGTTTTGGGCTGGTCGTAGATTTTTGGCCTGCTGTGTGACTCCCTCCCGGGGAGAATGTTTGCGTTCCTTCTTCAGATGGCGGCACTTACTGTGTTCTGGCTTCAGGAATCATTGTTAGTGGCCGCGGCATCGGGGTTCTTGCCACACACCCTTCCTCCATATGGAGTATCGGCCCCAGCTTTTCGTGTGGTTTCTACAAAACATTTCTCCTTTTGGGGGTGGAACTTCCTCGCTCATCGTAGCTGTGGTTGTGTCTACTTTTCCTTCTCCCACAGTTGGCACTGTGCCCCTGTTCTGCCATCGCTGGGTGCGGTAGCTCCACCAAGCATGGTATGTATGGTGTTCCTGAGACGGGGCCTGAGGGGTACACTTATTCCATATGGCGCTGGTCAAATGCCCATACCGAGCCATGCTGCAGGTAATGGGTTTGTTCACTCCTGGTGGGCATTAGTACGGTTTTCTGTACCTGGTATAACCTACCGATTTCTATGGCACTGGCTTAGCGCCTTGTTCCCTTCACATGTAGTGCATCGCCTCTACCATCTGCTACGGTGACGGCACCAGCGTTACCTCCTGGTGGAGTTCGGGTATGCACTTATCCGGTTGCACATGTGAGTTGTCTGCATTTGTTCCCTCGCTTGGTAGAGCGGTCGTACTGTCCTTATTGTCATCACTAATACTGGTTCTCTACTGAGCCGCATCAGCCTCTTCTACTTGTCCCCTCCCGCAGGGCGAGTAGTTGCACTTCCCCCAGATGCTGTGTCCATAGCCATTGGGTTATCGTATGCCCCCTTTCTGCTGTGGAGTGCCTGCGCTGGTAGGATTGTTTCCTTTCCCAGTTTTTTTTCTGGGATTTTTGTGGCGTTCGACACTCCCCTCCTGGCGCAGTATTTCTACCATCTCTGGTTCCTGTCTGGCCGTTTTGTACATTCCTCTTCTTCTTTTGGCGGAGAGGTTCCGCAGTGGCGGCCGTTACTATCTGACGGGTTTACACAACCTTCATGTTTTCAGACATCGACGTCGCTTCTACCTGTTCCCTTGGACTAGGTAATTTTTTTTCTTTAAAGGGAACCTGTCACCTCCAAAGCACATATAAAACCGACATCATTACCTTACAGCAGCCCCCGGTGTGTCCATAATCACGTGTTTCATTCCTCCATCGGTTGCTGCACACTTTATAAAAACGCTGTTTTAATCTCCATTCGCGCTATCTTCAGAGCCAGCTTGTAGTCAAGGGGGAAGCGGCCTCCTTGCTTCAAGTCAAGCTAAGCCCGCCCCTTACTCCTTGTTACTGCGCGATCCCGTCTACGGCTCCCGGCTGCTATCGTCTCACTGCGCATGCGCGGCGATTCTTGTCGTCAGCGTGATCACTGGCTTCAGACGTGCGCGCGCGATGGAAATGGCCGGCGCATGCGCAGTGAGACGATAGCAGCCGGCTGACTGCGGGAGCCGGAGACAGTAGGGGAGGCCACTTGTTATACCCCTACAGAATCCTTACAGGTCACAGATAGAGATGAAGACAGGTACACCATTTTCTCTTTATTTTAAAGGGGTTCTGCATTTTTATTTAACTGATGATTTATCCTCTGGATAGATGATCAGCATCTGATCGGCGGGGGTCTGACACCCGGGACCCCCACCGATCAGCTGTTTGAGAAGGCGCCGGCAGTAGCGCCCCGGCCTTCTCGCTGTTTACCGCAGGCCCTGTGACGTCACGACTAGCATCACTGGCCTGAGCTTCAAGTGAACAGAGCTTAGCCGCGCCCAGGCCATTGATACTAGTCGTGACGTCACTGGGCCTGCGGTAAACGGGGAGAAGGCCGCGGCGCTACTGCCGCTGCCTTCTCAAACAGCTGATCAGCAGAGGTCCCGGGTGTCGGACCCCCGCCGATCAGATGCTGATTCATCTATCCAGGGGATAGATCATAAGTTTAAATAAACCGCAGAACCCCTTTAATGTTTAAATAGTGCGGTCATTTTATCTAAATAAATTAATATTTTCCTACTTTGGTAAAACACCAGCTATCTGAGAGCCTTCCTTTCCATATAATTTATACTTGTCCGTTTATTGGCGGGGGATAGTGCACCTGGCTCCTTGGTTATCTGTTGGTGTAGCGCCCTACATTTATTTTCTTTAGTTCCGGGTTAGGTCTGCCAGTCCGGGCCGCCTTCCATAGGTATCAGGCGGCTTCTCTCCTCTACAGACCTCTGCTTCCCACATTGTCATTTTCCTTTGGGAAACCTCTTATGAGGCAAAACCCTTAGCCGTAGGTCTGAAAGGGACGTGTTTTTTGGTCCCGGAGGACTCTCATTTCCTACCAGGTTAATCCGTGATTTTCTTGGGTCAGTTTCAATGCCTTGTTCCGTTGTGTCTCTTCTCTCCCTCGAGATCTTTTTCTTGTGGGCCATGGTCATGTCAGACACCCAGGTTCTCCAGCCCTGACTTGTTCATGGTCTTGCTGAAGTGTTCCTCTCCTCTGGCAGGTATGCAGTTTGGGGTTGTTGCCTTCTGGCACCCCTACTTCTTCACCCATGGGGGGGGGGGCTAGATTCGTCACGTCTGCAGTTCTTTGTCCCTCAGTTACCAGACACCATTTTTCAGTTCGTTTTTTTATTTTCTCATGCCATGTCGTGTCTGTTGATCACTCTAGGGCAGTGATGGTGAACCTTTTAGAGACTGAGTGCCCAAACTTCAACCCAAAGCCCACTTATTTATTGCAAAGTGCCAACACGGTAATTTAACCTGAATTCTACAGTCAAACATCGTATATCTTCCATGTACTCTATCATTTAGCTATAATAGCCTGCCTGCCTGCAGTGCGCTGCCTGTGCTGTTCATAGTGCGCCCTGCGCTAATGAAGGGCAGGAAAAAGCTAAGTCATATTAGTGTGCCATAGACTTTTTCCAGGGTGCCCACAGAGAGGGCTCCGAGTGCCGCCTCTGGCACCCGTGCCATAGGTTCGCCAACACTGCTATAGGGTGTTTTTTTTCTTGGGGTACTGATCCTTGGGTATCACTTCGGTATCACCGTTTTTTCTGGTGACTGACCTGTTTTCTTTCTGGTCCGTCTGTGGATATTCTTTATGCTCTCCACTTCTTCCGAAGTCTCCTAAGCTTGTGGCATATGTCCCCTGTGCTGCTGTTCTTCGCTGTTCTTCTGCCCCGCCGGGGCCTCTGTGTATTCAGCCGCTCTCTGGCTGGCCTTCCTGCCCATTTTTTAAGTTTTTTTTGGTGTCCTTCCCCCGCAATTCTGTGTGGGGCCTTATGAAAGGTTTTGGATTCGTTCTGGTCTTGTTCCCTCCCCATGGTACTGCTCTTTAACGTCCCATGGTCTTCTGTGTCCCCCAATGATACGAGCAAGAAAATAGGATTTGTTTGTGCTTACCTGTAAAATCCTTTTCTCGCTGAGTTCCTTGGGGGCACAGCTCCCACCCATGGTCTTCTGTGTCCCCCAATCAACTCAGCGAGAAAATAATTTTACAGGTAAGCCCAAAAAATCCTATTTTTACATATAAAAATACATAATCAATAAAAAAATAAACATATTGAGTATCACCGCATCCGCAATTGTCTGAACTATTAAAAAATTTTTTTTTTTCAAAACACGCGATTTGCCTTTTTTTTTTTTCCCCCCAAAAATTTTTATAACGGTGATCAAAACGTCGTATGTACTACAAGAATGGTATTGATAAAAACTACAGTTCGTTACGAAAAAAATAACTTATACAGCTCTGTAGACCAAAATAAAAAAAAGTTATGGCTGTCAGAATATAGCGATGCAATGAAGATTTTTATTTTTCTAAGAGGTTTTTCTTTTTTTTAAAGTAGTAAAACAAAAAAAGAATTGTTCAAGTTGTATTGAGCCGCAGAATTAGAACGTAAGGTGATTTTTAGTGTCACTGTGATGTCAAAACCCCAAAAACCTTGGTGTAATTTATTTTATTTTTTTTCAATTTTGCCACACAAAGGATTTTTTTTTCCCCCATTTTATAATACAAGACATAGTAAATTAAATGGTGGAATTAAAAAATGCATCTTGTCCCGCCAAAAATAAGCCCTCGTATAGCTATGTGAACGGAAAGGTAAAAAAGTTATGGCTATTGGAACATGAGGAGGAAAAATAAAAAATTTCAAAATGAAAATAAGGGGTTAAGTCGATATGCTCGACCACCTCAGAGGGACGACTCCCCAGCAGTCGGACCCCCACCAATCAGATACTTATCTCGTATCCTGTTCCTGAGCTTCGGGGGGCGCTGTGTTTTAATTATCGCCTTTACATTTCAGATCTGTCCTGTCGGACTGGTGTATTCAGTGGTGCAAAGAGGTCCGCCCTGGAAGTGTCCTCCCGTGTAGTCAGCAGCTGTTCTCCCGGCCACCGTGACTTGTGGAGACCCCCCGAGGAGCTGCCCAGGGCCCCCAGTGAGGGTAGGTCTCATTTGTAAAGCTGTGGTGTGAGCGTGATAACATGGAGAATGTCCTCTGGATGTCCGCTGCCTGTGGGTTCTGCGCCCCCTCCGTCACAGGTTCTGGGGTCACCCTCACCATGAGGCTGCTAAACATGTGTCCCCCGCTCTCCTCATACAGATCAGCCTATTGGGAGCTCCCATCTGCTGAGCGTCATGAACTGCGTGAGGAGGATCCCCGGCTGCCGCCCCATTTCTTCCATACATGTTCCACCAGACTTGGGCCGCCCCTGCACACAAGGTGACCATCAACGCACGGACGCGGCGAGCGGCTCATGATTTCAGGCCTCTGATCCGCCGGTTTCTAAAAAAAATAAATTATTTTTTATTCCAGGAGTCACTACTGAAGTGAAAGACGTAAAAGTGAAACAGGAAAAAGATGAAAACCCTCGCGTGGAGCCGTCCAGACAGTGGACAGCACCGCCGCAGAGTCCTGATGTCCCAAAACAATCAGGTCAGCCCAATCCCCCTTCCTTAGGGCACAGCGGATTGAGGAGAAGTCTCCTGATGCAGAATGTTATGCCTGCTTGTTGATGGTTTCCACACTCAAACTGCCGCTGTTTGGAAGATGTGAAATAGGGTGAACACTTAAAGTTTGTCCCCGACCTGATAATTTAGCGCTGGCTCCAAAACCCTTTGTTTTTTTTAAATGCAGAATTAACCTCTTTGCAGGACCCGTGGCCACTAACGTCCACCTGACTGGGCTGATGAGACTCATGGAGGAAATCCCATGCGTGGAGTCGAGTAACCCGTCCCGGGCCATGTATAGTATCGCCGTCGGACATTCCATGGCCCGGAGAATGGACCGATCGAATTATCTCTCCTCCTGTAACGGTGAGAATAGAACATGGCTAGAAAGGGTTAATAGAGTGTGCTGTCCAAGGTGTTGTCGCAGTGTGTCAGGCCTCGCTCTATTACACAATGACGAAACGGTATAGAAGCCCCTTTAACCCCTTCCTGCGCCTTCTCTCTTTTTTAGAAGATTCCGGTTTCCAGGCGGAGCTGAACGACAGCACCATTGCATCGGGGGACTCTGTGTACAGCGATGACACGAGCTGGTCCTCGGAGAACGGTAAGTGGTCGCACTCCTGCCTCCCGTCCTGATGGTAAGGTATCAGCCTGCTGATGGCTTCTGTTTCCTGACCCCCACAGTGGACCCTTCATACTCTGCCATCGGTGGGCTGCAGAGGGTGGTGAGCGAGTTTGCTGAACTAGGATCAGTCAGTCCCCTCGTCGCAGTAGCTGCCCCCCCCGTCACCGGCGTCCAGGACGGGGCTGGACTGAAGAAACCCAAAGAGGCTTTGACAGGTGAGTAGACATGGCTGCTGCGACCACGGAGGACGGCTGTGATTCCACCCTAATGGACAGTGTTGGAGAAAATGCAGATCCTAGCAGTTTAACCCTTTCTGCGCTGCAGATCTTGGTGCTGATAAAGGGGGGTTTCTTTTGTCTCTTCACAAGACATTGCTTGTATCGGAGTGCTGCTCTGCAGGGAAATGTTGTGTCCTGCAGTTTTCTTTGTGCCCTGAGCTTCTGTTTGTGTGTGACATATGGAATCCTCTCTGCAGCTTCCGCCTCCCGACTCCATGAGAGTGTCAGGCGATCGCCCCGGGAGGCTGCTGGGGTCGCAGCCAGCGCCTGCTCTGCTGAGAATGGTGAGAAGTTTGTCTTTTCTTATTGAATAAGTTGGTCGGTCTCGTACTTATCCTCATGTCTCATATCCTGCAGGAGAAGCGGCAATAGCTGCTATTCGTGGCCTGCAGAAGGTGGTCCATGGCTTTGTAGAGCAAGAGTGCGTGAGTCCTATAACAGCTGTCAGGAACAGCACCCCCAACAACGGCCAGAGGGACCTACCTGGGAGGAAAACCTGCCAGGAGGACGAAGGTAAGTACATTATAGCAATATCATGGTTCTGCTGGTCTCTATCTCTAGGCCACGTCTGCTGTTCTGTCAGTCTAGACCATGTTTGTCGCTGCTGCGCCACTGTACACCACTTGTGGTTGCTGCCCTGCCTGCTGCCCTGGGCCACGCCAGCCTTGTGCTTCCCCGGGCCACGCCAGCCTTGTGCTTCCCCGGGCCACGCCAGCCTTGTGCTTCCCCGGGCCACGCCAGCCTTGTGCTTCCCCGGGCCACGCCAGCCTTGTGCTTCCCCGGGCCACGCCAGCCTTGTGCTTCCCCGGGCCACGCCTGCCTTGCTGAGCTACTGTAGACCACATACCTTCCATGTCTAGCAGTCTTCTATCCAGGTTGATTGTATACATCTTCATGTATATCTTTTGTCCTTTGACCACAGCTGTGTCACCCCATATTCTGGGCTCCCCTCCGGCGTCGGTCACCAGTCACTTCCTGTGTGACACTGGAAAATGGCTGTCTGAACGGGGTGAGATGCACTGATCAGGATGTAAATCCTTGTTTATTATGGGTCGCCCCTCTGCTTCCCACCCACATGATCTGCATCTCCCAGTAGGGGTCACACTAAGCTGTACTACTCCTCTCACCAGACTCCTCATACTCGGCTCTCAGTGGTCTCCAGAGAGTGGTGAACGGCTTCTCGGAGATGAGCTGCGTCAGCCCGTTCTCTGCAGTCAGTACCCCGGTCAGCGAGGGCGTCCCAGAGGTGTCCATCCAGCGGAGGAGCGACGCTCAGGCACAGGGTGAGATGGGTGTCCTCCTCTGCTCTCCAAACATACACTACCGACCAAACTCTGCCGATCCCAGTCTCCTCCTGGAGTAATATCCTCCTCTCTGGAGCGGCCTCCTGATATGGGGACCCCAAAGATGGACCCCACTTACCAGAAATGTATGGTGTACATATACTTCTATTAATTGTGTTATCGGGGCCTGAGGGGGTGCAGCATGACACAGGCAATCATTTAGAGGTCACCAGTCATACAGCGCCCCCTCAGGCTTGCACTAGGTATAGCAACATAACATAAAAGAAAAAATTAAAGGCCATGTACACCTTTGGGGGCCATTTTTATATATTATTGCAAGATAATCATTTTGAGTTAAAAATCTATTTTTAAATTGGTCTTTATGACAAATATGGAGCCTTTTTTTCGGTACAGACCTGAGATGCTGTAATAGAGGGATCTGAATTCTCTCTCTGCCCCTGTCAGCTCCTCATCTCTGCTCTCTGACATTATAAACACTCAGTATAGCCATAAGATTGTGGTGTTTATGACCTCTTAGTAAATTAGAGATAATGGCTATTAGGTGATCAGCACTATTCACACACCTAGACAAACCGTTAACCCTTTGTGACAGAATGGCTCAGTATTTAAAAAAATATATATTTTTAGTCCAAAATGAGTAAAATGCAATCATAAAAGCTTTTTAACAGTAGAAATTAATTTCTGAAGTTATTATCCAAAGTTTCGCAGGTAATAACTTCAGCTCATCGGAGCCAATACATTCTTATACTGTACGGAGCGCTCTCTCTGTACAGTATTCTAACGAAGTTTTATGCGAATAGACTTCGGATGTTTCATCCGAAGTCGATTCGCTCATCCCTAGTTAGGACCACGCAGCACACCATTGTGCACCCCCTGGTCTAGACTATACATACTTTCCTCCATTGCTCTTTTTGTATGACCGGTGACTGATCCCCCTTTCCCTCCGTGCACAGATGTCGTGTCCTCTACCCTCAGCGGACAGAGGAACGTGATTGATGGGGTCCCTGATGCCGGCTGTCTGAGCCCCATGACGGTAGCCAGCAATGTGTCCAGCGAGAGTGATGCAGGACTGACGATGAAGAGCCGACGTGAGCGCAGCGATGAGGGTTTGTCGTGTTCTGATGCGTCATTTCTATTTCCATGATAACCGCGACTCGAAACCTAAAACCTCAGTAGTGACTGCACCAGTTAGGATGGAGACCAGGTCCCCCCACCAGAGCTTAAGGCTCCCATACAATACAGGAAAGGAGTCTTACAGGGGTGGCTTCCATATTGTAAGCCTAAGGCTACATGCACAAAGACGGACATGCGATGTACATTTTTTTAACGGCCATCACACGTCTATTTTGAGACCGATGGTTGTCTATGGGGTTATTCACATGGCAGTTTTTTTGACCGTCTGTGAAAAATGGACGTAAAAAAATAGAACATGTTCTATCTTGTCCGTATTTTACTGACGACTGACCCCACACAATTAAATGGGTTCATTTTTAACATCCGTTTCTCAGAAAGGAATCTGTTAAAAATGTACAGTTTATCCGTTTTTAACAAACTTTTTTTTTTTTTTACTATAGTGTGCATGTAGCCTAACGTCGTCCCTCCGCTCTTACCTTGGGGTCACAGGATCTACCCCTTTTCATACGTAATGAGGAAGATTAATCAAAACTAGTGCTGAATAAAACAGGACCCCTGAAAAAGGGCCACTGGAACCTGCTTGCCATAGGCAACTGCTCTTCTTCTTTTCCCTTGAGCCACGTTCCATGGAAGGACGTGATGTGCGTTTCTGTAAGATTCAGCATGTGTATAAAGGAAGCCTTGACCCTGCTTTCTATCCCCAGGCGAGACCTCACAAAAATGCTCGACTGAAAGGCAGAGAACGGCCGCCATCGCTGTACCCAGTAAGTCCTTCCCAAAATGTCATCCACAGGAACCGGGTCTGGAATCTCCCCTTATGGAACCGGGTCTGCTGATGGCAGCAGGACCCTATGGGGTGCCAGGGTGTGGAGCCCCCCCAAACATCAACAAGTGGGGGTTGAGCCGCACTGAATATTAACCCCTTCAAGTCTGCCATCTTTATACGTGAGGGAGATTTGCTTAGAACCCCAATATGAACCTTTGTTCTGGGCAAGAATGGCCACCTCCGGGGATGGGTACCGGGGGCATCAGGAGAGAGGACGGGTGACATGTACAGCAGGGGACTGGAGATCTGCAAATATTTGGACAATTAGCGGATTATTTTATGTAATAAATGTAGCTGACTTGGTGTAGAAAGTGACAGAACCAAAGAAAGCTGCATTTTTGCACATTTGTGAAGTTTTGTAAAAGTATTTTTATTTATTTTTTTCTTACAAGGCCGTAATGACTCTCGCAGCTCGTCCAGCAGCCATTGCATCGACCTGACACAAGAAGAGGAACCCGTGTGCAGCAAAAACAGAAGTGCGGCCCTGGAGAAGGAGAGAAGGCAGAAAATCCGGGAAGGTAAAGGCATCAGCATTGGTTTAAAGGGCCAGGGGGACCAATTTTGTGAATGACACCTGCTCCGTAAACCTTTAATTGCAGGGGTTGGCCCATAAACACTTATTAGGCGACCAGTTGGGTTCAGAACTTCAGACTATTGGAGACCCCACCGATAACGAGAATGGAGGGTCCCTGTATAAATGCATTACTCCATTCCTTTCTATGGGACTGAAGAAGAGTCGAGGGCTGTACTCAGCAGTCCCATAGAAGTGAATGGAGTGCTGGTCAGACATGAGCACTACCAATCTGTTGGGGTTCCCAGCGGTCGGACCCCCAGCGATCATACATTTGTCACCTAACCTATGGTTTACTTTAATGTTAATAAAGCTTATGGTGTTACAGTGTGTCGGTGCAGGTCAGACGTTTCAGCCTGGGGTCCTGGGAGGATGATTGGGGAGGACATCGGGTAGCACAAACCATGTGTATCTTTCTCACAGGTCCCTCTCTTGGCCGACCCACAGAATTGCCCAGTACCCGGTCCGTACATCCAGTGGGTTACAGACCCCGACTTCCAGGCAGCAGTCGGATTCCCAGTAACCAGCTGATTGATCTGACTGAAGAGGAGGAAACGCCTACCAAACCCAAAGCAGAAATGGCCCGGAAGCCAAGTCATACTGGTAAAAGCAACAAGATTTAGTCTGTTCACATGTGGATGCTGA
Source organism: Bufo gargarizans (assembly GCF_014858855.1). Taxonomy (NCBI): domain Eukaryota; kingdom Metazoa; phylum Chordata; class Amphibia; order Anura; family Bufonidae; genus Bufo; species Bufo gargarizans. The sequence goes on from NC_058084.1 coordinate 467,545,519, forward strand.
TACGGTTCCGATACCACGGGTATCGATGGCGCCTTACACACTGCATACTGCGGCCAGCTGAGCCGTACTTACAGACCTGACGAATTTGCCTTGCTTTCTGTGGACGTGTCTGCTTCTTGCTGATCGTGACCCTCATGTCCCCTCTTGGTTCCTCTCCACAGGTGTTGCTCTGAATCCGCCTCTTGCTGAAAATCACAGATGGTCCATTAACTCGCCGAAGAATCCAAGTGGCAAGCTGGACAAACCGCTCGACCCGGGGGCATCGAGCAGCAGCAGAGCGGGTAGTGATGTCAGAGCTGTTCCTGCCGTCAATGAACATATTAGCGGTCTGGAGAAGCTTCTTAAGGGAGTCCCAACGTTTACCCCAGCGCCCAGGGGCAGCGGGCAGGCCTGGAGCGGGAGCTGGTGGTTTAAGAGTACATCGTCTCACGGTAGTGTCCTGATCCTCCGCTTGTATCTATAGGTATACAGCAGGACCTGTAATAGGAGTATACATATACTGTATTTCCATCTTCTTCCTCCAGAAACTTGAAGCCGCCTCCGTCATGACGATGAGCAGAAGTGACGGCAGCGGGAGAGAAGTGTCTTTGCAGCAGTTTTTAATTGGGGCTGACTTTGCTCGGCGGCCAAAGGGAAACCGGCAAAAACTGTGAATCTGAGAAGGTTTTACAAATACATGCAATAACAGAATTGTGGAGATTGCGGAGGGGCCACAGGGGCGGCCGGACCCCAGCTGCTGCACATCTGGAGATGGGAGTGGCCGGCACAAGTCTCCAGTAAGCCAGTGAGTGCCTGATCCATGAATCTGTTAGCGATTTGCTGGGCTGTCGGATGATCGGGACAGTCGATCTGCCAACGTTTCCAATGGAGGACATAAGGGGATAAAGTCTGAATTGGTTCAGTGAAGTGATTCCTACATTTCTAAAGCTGAAATCTTCTGTCCACAGGGGGGCGCTCTCCGCACGAGGAATCCTACATTGGACTGGTGAGATGTTCCAGTACAGCAGCAAATGGTTCCTGTGGATCTGGCTTGAGGTGGTGCAGCCTCCGGTGTAGCAGATTGGGACAGATGGTGTCCTGGGCCCAGTAAGTACTGAAGGCAGGTTGGTAGTATTTTTTTTATAGTGTTTACACAGGGGCATCTCAGTATCATCGAAAAATGTATTTATTTCAGTAATTCAGTTCAAAAAGTGAAACTTATATTCTATAGATTATACACAGTGATCTCCCATATAATCTATAGATTCATTATGCACAGTGTGATCTCTCATATATTCTATACATTTGTATAATGAATCTATAGAATATACTAGGGATCACTCTGTATAATGGATCTATAGAATATGAGATCACACTGTGTATAATGGATCTATATAATATGAGAGATCACTGTGTGTATAATGGATCTATAGAATATATGAGATCACTGTGTTTAAAATGGATCTATAGAATAAATAAAAGATCATTGTGTGTATAATTATTCTATATAATGAGAGATCACTGTGTATAATAAATCTATAGATTACCTGGGAGATCACTGTATAATGAATCTATAGAATAAAAGATCACTGTGTGTATAATGAATCTATAGAATATATGAGAGATCACTGTGTGTATAATGGCTCTATAGAATATGAGATCACTCTGTGTATAATGGATCTATAGAATATAAGATCACTTTGTGTATAATGGATCTATAGAATATATGAGAGATCACTCTGTGTATAATAGATCCTATGAGAGATCACTGTATAATGAATCTATAGAATATACGAAAGATCAGCTTATAATGAATCTATTGAATATATGAGATCACTCTGTGTATAATGGATCTATAGAATATATGACATCACTGTGTGTAAAATGGATCTATAGAATAAATAAAAGATCACTCTGTGTATAATGGATCTATATAATATGAGAGATCACTGTGTGTATAATGGATCCTATGAGAGATCATTCTGTGTATAATGGATCTATAGAATATATGAGATCACTGTGTATAATGGATCTATAGAATATACGAGAGATCACTGTGTATAATGGATCTATAGAATATGAAAGATCACTCTGTGTATAATGGATCTATAGAATATATAAGAACTTTTTGAACTGAAATACATTTTTGATGCTATTCTAATGTATTGAGATGCACCTGTAACAGTTTCCTGATACACAGCACCAAATCCCCTGCCTCAAACAGCCAGTTATATGATAAAATTCTGTCTGCCTGCAGCAGCCACTAGGGGGAGCTCACATCAGACAGATTCATTACCGCGTTCAGTGCGTATGTAGTGAGCTCCCCCTAGTGGTGGCTGCAGGTGGACAGAATTTTATCATCTCGCTGAGTGCGGAGGGAAGAAGGGTATTTGGAGCTCTGTACCAGGAAAAGTAAGGCTCCAAACCATTCAAATCCAATCCTGTATAGTCTGATAGGTTAACAGCCGGGAACAAAACAATTGCGATAAGACAACTGTAGGGAATCGCATAACTAACAATTCCCACCACGCACCCCTTTAAATGTCTTATGTCATGCATCACCTCCTTCCCTGCAGGTACAGCAGCAGCCGCTCTACAGCCTCCGCAGCTTCCATGTGTGGTGAAGGACGGTGCAGTATCGGGGGCTTGGATACGTCTCTATTTCCTCCACATTCAATCATCTCTGGATGAGCCGTGCGGTGACCACACCACTCCTGCAGAGGGCGCTCCTGTGTAGGGGGCAAGCAGACTGGACTGTAGCGCGTTCGTGACCATGGCTGGATATATTGTGCGCCCCCTGTATTTATAGTGTCCATGTTGTATAGTGTGTGTGTATAAATATATATATATATGTTGGCGTGACAATCTGCAGCATATTCCCCACCTCCCCCGCGAGGACACAGGGTCTAACCTGAATACGTACGGCTCTAGTTCCTGTTTTATACATTTATTTTATTTTTTAGGTTTTATTTTTTATGTCGCCTCTAAGTTTTCTTGAAAATCTTCAAAAGCACCAAACCAAGATGAGGATGGTGAGGGTGATTGTTCTTCTCACCCCCCACACATTGCTAACAGGGTTATTCTAGAAAGTGCAATCAGGCTGCAAATTGTAAATCGGAAATAAACACGTTCTACCTCAGAGATGCTGCTACCTCTTGTTTCTGGAGAGAGTGACTGTAGGGTAGGTGGGTATAATACGTTGCACCCTGTTATCAGCCATGTCAGGTGGGTAAGAGGCTGACCAATGGGATGAATGACGGGAAGTGTGCAGACCTCCCCGCCCCCCATGACCACTACTGTCAGTACTGAGAGCCTTGGCAGCTCAGCTGAGGGCTTCTGCCCCTTCATTTCCGCACCTGAACCACCACAGATGAAGTTTTACTCACTAGTGATCAGTTTTTCTGTGAACTTTTATTTTCAAACTTCAGATAAAGGTTTTATTTAACAAGTGGCGTCTGCACCATTTACACCTCCTAATGTTCACATGTAACAGGCTCAGTCACTGAAATGCGTTGGGACCAGAGTCTGAAGTCATACGACCACCCCTGACACCATCTGCAATCTGGAAGAGTCTCTAGGAAAAGCATCAGGAGATGGCTGCTCTTCCCACATTAACATGTTGGGGTAGAAGAGGTCGGGGTCTTGGTAGGAAGCCCCCACAGAGCACATACGTTGGTGTCTGAAGGAGGCAGATCGAGAGCTGAATCTTTTGTCACACGAGGAGCACGGATAGGGTTTCTCCCCTGTGTGCATCCTCGTATGCTTTACCAAGTCAGACTTTTGGACAAATCCTCGCTCGCACTCCTGGCACTTGTAGGGCCTCTCTCCAGTATGAGTCCTAATATGTTTCACAACCGCTGACCGGTCGATGAAGCGTTTCTCACAGAGGTCACACTTGTACGGTTTTTCTCCTGTGTGGGTTCTCAGATGTTTCACCAGGTCCGAGTTCTGGATGAAAGACTTTGCACACGTCGGGCACTTATAGGGTTTCTCTCCGGTGTGTCGCCTCATGTGTTTCACCAGTGCCGATCGTTGGCTGACTCTCTTGCCGCACACTTTGCAGATATGCAGCTGTTCTCCATGTGTTCTCCGGTGGGTTAAGAACACAGCGCAGTGGCTAAACGTCTTGTTGCATTCTGGACAGGTGTACGACTGTGCCTTTGTCGCTTTTCTCCTGTGTTTGACCTTAAAGGAGAAACTTTTTGAGCCGCCCATAGGCCGAATGGTCGGAAAATGGTCTTCTTGTTTGATGACATGAAACCTTGGTATCAAACTCCCAGGGTCATCTTCTGATTCTCCCCAGTAGGTGATTTGGTGCTGAGGTCCCACACAAGCTTGTGTCGCACTATCATCCACAAGCACCTGAGCTCTGTGGTGAGTCCTTTGGTGTTTCGATAACGCAGACTGTTCGACAAAGCTTCGTCCACACTCCTGGCAATGGTATGGCCTCTCTCCCGTGTGTGTGCGGTAATGCTTCACAAGGTCTGATTTTTGGATAAAGCTCCTCACACACAAATTGCACTTGTACGGCCGTTCTCCTGTGTGGATACGTAAATGTTTAATGAGGACTGACTTGTGATTAAAGCTGTTCCCGCACACGCTACACAGAAATGATCTGTCACCTCCCTTTTTCCCATGCATTAAGGGCACCTCATGGCTGAGGGCCTCAGAGACGATGACTGCTGCGTTCTTCTTAGGTGCATCGGCTAGCTGCATTTTTTCTTCTCCGTGACATCTCATGTGTTTCAGAAGGTTTGAGCTCTGACTAAAGCTTTTTCCGCACTTTTTGCACAAGTAGGGCTGCAATCGACTGTGAATCCTGCGGTGTTTGATAAGCGACGACCCTTCTGTGAAGCTGCGGTCACATTCTGGGCATCTGTACGGCTTCTCTCCTGTGTGGATCCTTCGATGCTTCACCAGATCTGAGTTCTGGATAAAACACTTGCCACAGTGCTCACATCTATACGGCTTCTCAGTGTGGGTCCTCATGTGCTTTGTCAGGGCGGATTTCTGAACAAAGCCACGGTTGCACATGTCACATCTGAAAGGACGCTCCCCTGTGTGGGTTCTTTGGTGTTTTACTAAGTCCGAATTCTGAATGAAGCCCTTACCACACTGTGTACAATGGTAGGGCCGTTCTCCAGTATGTTTTCGCAAATGTTTTACTAAGTCGGAGGTCTGAACAAATCTCATGGGACACTTGCCGCATGGGTAACGTTTTTCCATATTGTGTGTTCTCAGATGCTTCATAAAAACTGGTCTATTAAGGAACACATTGGGGCATTCTGTGCATCGATAGGGGTAACTCTGTTCTACTGAACCGCTGTTCAGATCCTCTGGGTCTACAATGACAATCTCATGAAAAGCAGTGGCAGTCGGTGGGTTTTCTACAATGTGAACCAAACCGTGTTTAATTAAGTCTGAGCTTTGAGTAAAAGTCTTCTCACACTGCGGACACTTATAGGGCTTCTCCCCCTTGTGGGTTCTACGATGTTTCACCAGAGAAGACCCTTCGGTAAAGCTTTTGTTACATTCAGTGCAATGATAGGGTTTCTCCCCAGTGTGGATTCTTTGGTGTTTGACTAAATCTGAATTCTGAATGAAGCTCTTCCCACACTGCTCACAGGCGTAAGGCCTCTCGCCCGTGTGACTCCTCATGTGCTTAGTCAGGGACGACCTCTGGATAAAAGCTTTCTCGCACAGACCACATTTATGCGGCCGTTCCCCCGTGTGAATTCGGCTGTGCTTTATTAAAGCTGATTTCTTAGCAAAGGTCTTGTGACAAACCTGACACGTGCTAGGGCGTTCTTCTATCTGGGTCTTACAATAGCTAAGGGGGGCTGAGTTCTGGACGAAGCTCTGGGAACAGGACTGGTCTCCAATGTGGCTACAGATATGTTTTAAGAGATCGGACTTCAGGAGAAAGTCCTTGTTGCACTCAGGACATCGGAGAAGATTGTGACCACCATGCACCAGCTTGTGCTTATGAAAGTCAGACCACTGACTGAAGCTCTGATCGCACTGGTTACACTTGTAAGAACTGGAGTCCTCTGCAGGGTTGATGGATAAACCCTGATGCCTCATGTGGACTCCCTGATGCTTCACCATATCCGACTTTTGTATAAATGTCCGATCGCACTGAGAACAGCTGTAAGGACGTTCTCCAGAGTGAATCCTTTGGTGCAATATGAGATTAGACTTCTGAGAAAAGCCTCTCCCGCAGGTCGTGCATGTGTAAGGCTTCTCCCCTGTGTGCGTCCTCTGGTGTTTGACTAAGGCAGATCTTTCTGCAAATGTCTTCTGACAGTAAGCGCACTGGAACGGCCTCTCCCCGGTATGTGTCCGCTGATGCTTGACCAAGTCGGACTTCTGAATGAAGCCTTTGTTGCACTGCGTGCACTGATGAGGCCGGTCTTCAGTGTGGGTCTTCTCATGCTTCACCAGGTCAGACTTCTGGATGAAGGTCTTGCTGCACTGTGCGCATTTGTGGGGTCTTTCCCTCAAATGCATCAGTTGATGTCTGAGGAAGGACGACCATTGCTTCCACGTCTTTCCACAGTCTGCACACGTGTACAGAGAATTAGTGGCTCCATTCTTGTCCTCCACATTCTGGATTCTCCTAGGAGACTCTGCAGCCATCTCCACCCGTTTAATTTGGTTTTGACGATTTGTAAAGTGCGTTCTCTTGTGTTTGATTAAAGCAGAACTTTCCGCAAAGCTCTTCTGGCAGGTGGAACACTGATACGGCCTCTCCCCAGTGTGGGTGCGAAGGTGTTTTACCAGGTCCGACTTTTGGATAAAGCCTTTCGAGCATACGGTGCAAGAATAAGGCCTCTCACCGGTGTGACTCCTCCGATGCTTAGTTAAAGCAGAACTCTGGCTGAAAGCCTTGTGACATTCAGAGCACTTGTAGGGTCTCTCCCCGGAATGTGTTTTCTGATGTTTAAGAAGAGCAGAACGTGCTGCAAAGTTCTTCTTGCACTCGGAGCAGTGGAACGACCTCTGCCCTTGGCTGGTTTTACGCAGTTTGGTCACATCTTCATGGTGTTGTTCACACAAGCCCCGATGTCTCTCCACAGCCTCGTAACAACTGAAGCTTTTACCGCAGCGGCTACAAATATGAGGCTTTATGTCCTGAGGAGATGGTAACTGGATCTCGTTAGACTGTTCTACACCCAAGAGATCAGTAACTTCTTCATAATTCAGGCGTAGGTCTTCAACCTTAAGAACTTCACTGGTGGCTTCATCTTCTGTCTTCAGAGTCTCCACTAAATAACATAAACAAGACTAGTTACAGACTGGAAACGTATTAGGACGAACCCCTGGGCCGGGTGGGAAATCATCTCTTACCTTGGCTTTTACCCTCCAGACAATCTCCAGACCATGGCTCCTGACCGCCTTCAGTTCTGGACACCACTTCAGGTTTGTGTATCTCGTAACCTGCAAACGGAACAAGAAGGCCTGTGAGATGTGGAGCACTGGAGTCCAGCCAGGAGGTAAAACGCATCCGAAAACATTTTGTTCAAATCAGAACCCATGGAATCTATTTTAAAGTCTCATTTGGAATGCAGGCAGGTGTGAACAGGCCTCTATACAAAAAGTGTCACCATCCACATCAATGTCCACACACAGAGCTGCCACTATTCTAGCCAGGCAGGATGTAGATATTGATTTGTAGCATCGGTGACATCAATGGACCTGAAAGAACTCAGAAGAGGACTTGTGGTAATCAGAATGTCTCAGTAGTGCAGCCTCAGGCCTCCTCGATTACTGTTCCGGTTTCGCTAGGACTTTCCTCTTCACGTAGGTAGAGTCAGAATAGGAGCGCAATAACAGGATGTGACTGCAGCGCCATTTCCTTCTCGTTAGATTGTAAGTTCTGCTGCCCGAGATGAATTCCGGTACCAGTTCTCCCATAAATGGCCCTGTCAGGTCAGAGAGGTTTTTACCTACAGATAGCACGCTCTCGTAATTCTCCATCATAACCGACTTGTACAGATCCCTCTGGGACGGGCTCAGACGCCTCCGCGAGAAATAAACCGGAACGTCATCAAATGTCGGCAAAACCTAAAAAGAAGGCAAGCGTGTAACAGGATGGTGCGGTAACACACTGCCACCACCAGGAGGCGCCTATCACATACTGTAATGGAGGGGACACTGTTATGGGGGATCTGTGGAGGACACACTTATGGGGGCGATCTGCGGAGGGGACATTGTTATGGGCAATCTGTGGATGACACACTGTTATGGGGGTGATCTGCGGATGACACACTTATGGGGGGACCTGTGGATGACGCTGTTATGGGGGATCTGTGGATGACACTGTTATGGGGTATCTGTGGATGACACACTGTTATGGGGGTGATCTGCGGATGACACACTTATGGGGGGACCTGTGGATGACACTGTTATGGGGGATCTGCGGATGACACTGTTATGGGGGGTCTGCGGATGACACTGTTATGGGGGGACCTGTGGATGACGCTGTTATGGGGATCTGTGGATGACACTGTTATGGGGATCTGTGGATGATACTGTTATGGGGGATCTGCGGATGACACTGTTATGGGGGGGTCTGCGGATGACACTGTTATGGGGGGGATCTGTGGATGACACTGTTATGGGGGGGATCTGCCAATGGCACATTGTTACGGGGGATCTGCCGATGGCATATTGTTATGGGGGGAATCTGCGGAGGGCACACTGTTATGGGGGGAATCTGCGGAGGGCACACTGTTAGGGGGGGAATCTGCGGAGGACACACTGTTATGGGGGGAATCTGCGGAGGACACACTGTTATGGGGGGAATCTGCGGAGGACACACTGTTATGGGGGGAATCTGCGGAGGACACACTGTTATGGGGGGAATCTGCGGAGGACACACTGTTATGGGGGGAATCTGCGGAGGACACACTGTTATGGGGGGAATCTGCGGAGGACACACTGTTATGGGGGGAATCTGCGGAGGACACACTGTTATGGGGGGAATCTGCGGAGGACACACTGTTATGGGGGGAATCTGCGGAGGACACACTGTTATGGGGGGATCTGTGGATGACACACTGTTATGGGGGGAATCTGCGGAGGACACACTGTTATGGGGGGAATCTGCGGAGGACACACTGTTATGGGGGGATCTGTGGATGTCACACTGTTATGGGGGGGGGGGGGGCACACTTGTGGGGGGATCTCTGGTTGGTTGTGGTGACGCTGGGGATATAACATACATTACATACATGACGCTTTCTCCACACTGAGGGGAAACAAGATACGTAAGGCGCTCGGTACCTGAGCGGGATTTCCGGTCGCCATGACACCGCTGAGGAGGACGAGCCACAGCTCCGGGAGGAACAGACAAAGGAAGTCTACGGGGAGGGGGAGCACATTACCCGTGCGCTCAGCAAGGCATGCTGGGAGATGGAGTCCTAGGCGGCTCTGAGCTCTGTAAACGCCCAGAGCGCGCGGACTACACTTCCCATAATGCAGTGCTCCGCGGGAGCGCTGAGGTGTGCTGCTGAGCCCTGCTGCGGGTTGTGTCCAGAGTGGAGCTACTCCTGGCGGCGGGTCCTCCCCACACAGGGCAGCGCACCCTCCAGTAGGGGGATACTTTGTAAGCTGCAGTCTGTGGTGGTCTCGGGGCCCCAGTTAGGGGGGTCAATCTTCTACGAGCGGACACGTTCAGACTGGTCGGCAGCTACTTCCCTGTCCAGGCGCTACCTGTGAGGAGCCTGCACTTACCTGCTCCCCGGCTTCCATCTTCTGAGGCCAGTCCTTGGCTGCAGAGGCGCACCTCACCTTCAGCAGATGAGGTGGGGGGCAGGTCACAGGTACCGCTTAAAAAAAAAAAAATCCTGGAAGCCCCCATTAAGGACATGGCAATTTTTTATTTTTTTATTTCCATTCACTATCTCCCCCCCCCCCCCAGAGCCGTAACTTTTTTATTTTCCCATTCACATAGACATGAGAGGGCTTGTTTTTTGCGGGAAAAGTTGTACTTTCTAATGGCCCCGTTTAATACTGTATGCGATGTAGTGGGAAGCTGAAAAAAATTCCAAATGAGGGTAGAAATGGAAAAGGAAAAAAAAAAGCTATTCCGCCAGAGTTTAGTTTTTGCAGTGTTCCCTATGGGATAAAACCGACCTGTTCTCCTCATTCCCGGGTCAGTGCGATTAGAGATACTCCGAAGAAAACGTTTTCTCTGCTTCCACACGGCCGAAGTTACGAAGAGGCCGGCGCATAACTGCAGCGGATCCACCGCCAGCTATAGAGCTATTAGGACCTAAAACGCCGATCCTAATAAATGTGCCCCTTCGGGTTTCATCAGTGGATCAAGTCCCATAGTCAGACTTAGTAAAAGTAAAAAAAAAAATAATAATAATTGTATTTGCACTGAAAAAAAATATTTTGAAAATTAACACATTATAGGCATCGGCGCATCCACAAAAATGATCATATCCTATACGCTGAAAAAAATTCATCTGAAAAGAACGCGACCTCACACGGCTCCACTGACGAAAAAATTAAGTTACGGGTTTTGAAATGCTTGTTAGGGTTGTAACGATTTGAGAAATGTGTACGTTTATGCCAATTATCTATTCCGAGCGGCAGGGGTGGGGCCTAGGCTCCCGCTGCACCCCCAGCGTGATGGTTTCACCCCTTCCTGTTTCTCACTCCCTGCCTTCCCCCTTCCTTTCTTTTTTTTGCGGGACAAATTGTCCTTTCTAACGCCACCACTTAATATTGAATACAAGATAAAGGGAAGCTGGAAAAAATTCCAAATGGGGGGGGGGGAGCAATTCCACAAGTTTTATGGGTTTAGTTTTTGTGGCGTCCCCTATGTGGCAAAACTTTCCTGTTCCCTTTATTCTCCAGATCAGTACGATTAATATACCAAATTTACCCGTATTTTCACCCTATAAGACGCACCTAGGTTTTTGAGGAGGAAAACATTTTTTAACGAAAAGGTATACTTTTGAACTAGTGGATGACACTGTTACGGGGGGAGGGGGATCTGTGGATTACACATAGCATCTTATGCTATGTGTCATCCACAGATTCTCTCCCCCCCCATAACAGTGTCTCTGTGTAGTGAATGACCCCCAATACAGGGGGTGGGGGGTCAGCCTCTTGTTTTGTAATGGCAGCGGGGCCCAGTGCAGTCACTGTAGTAATTAATCTCCAATCCAGGCTGTAGTACGGTACTTATTAGCTTCCATAGCAGGCAGGAGGCGGCAGCGCAACTCACTACGTCACGCGCCTGCTTTATTCAAAAAGCGGACGGAGCAGGCGTGTGACGTAGCGAGTTACGCTGCCGGCTCCGGCCCACTCGGCCTCCTGCCTGCTATGGAAGTTAGTAGTAAGTACGGTACTACAGCCTGGACTGGAGCTGAATTAACATTGCCTATATGATTACTACAGTGAGCGGGGCCTGGTGTAGTAGAATACAGTTACTGCACTGGGCCCCGCTGCCATCTCGCCATCTCTCTCTCTCTCTCTCTCTCTCTCTCTCTCTCTCTCTCTCTCTCTCTCTCTCCCCACACACACACACACTTTTTGGGGGGGGGTGCGTCTTATAGGGCGAAAAAAAAAAAAAACAGTATATAGTTAATCAGCCATTTTTATTTTCCCCCTGTGTTTCGGTGCTCACTATACGGGGCAACTATGTTTAGATGTTAATAGCTCAGCGGTTTTCTGGGTGCGGTGATACCTGAGGTTTATTTTTAATTTATATATAAATATTTTTTAAACATTTTTAAAAACTTTTTTACACTTGAAGAGGCCCCGTCGTCCCCCTCTCCTGTAGTAATACGGCTGAAGCATCTATTCTTATTGCTCTGTGTTATCAGTCCTCTGTTACGTCTTAGAAGTTTATGCTCCGTAGCTTGCAGTAAAGGTAGAGCTGGGTGTTACCAGTTGGGAGGGGCCCCGCCCAGTAACACCAGCAGCACTGATTGGACAGAGTCAAACACACCTACTACTGGTAACACCCAGCAGTACCTTTACTGCAGACCAGTGGCAATGTATTTGTAAACTTCTAGAAGGAATAATACAGGAATGGTACAGCACAGAGTCCTAAGAATAGATGCTCCAGAATTAGTATTACACGGGGCATGCAAGTAGTTACTAAAACTGACATGTCAGGAGAGGGGATAGTCCCCTAGAGGGACTTAAGAGGACCTTTCTCCCACAGACCTCAATGATCTCACATTGCAGCCGATGGGAAGTTCGCTATTCTGCCACAGGCCGAGCTTCATAGGAATGTAGCTGTGGCAGGCCTTTGATACTTTGGGGGGGGGCTGTAGCAAATAAAACTGGTCCCTCTATCGCCGCACGAGGAGCTGTTCGAGCCCTGGGAGTGTAGCAATGCTGAGGAAAGGCCTCTCTTAAATGCCATGGTCGCAACTGACCACAGCATCCGAGAGGTAAAATGTCTGTGATCGGCGTTATCGCCATAGACATTGCCTGTAGGGTCTCAGTTTAAAACAGCAGGCACCTGGCAACCATGTGGGGAAAAGGGTTAATCCTGCTGGCAGATGCTCTTGAAGGGGTGAAAGTTATCACCTGGATTTGCAGAAGACAACTCCATGTGATAAGTTCACTATTGCCCGGACCATCTACGAAGGCAATGTAGATGCAGTGCATTGTGGGATCTGTGCTAGGATTCAAGCAGGTTTAGAAATGCAGCTCTGGATGTGACTGGAGTTTCTGGTCAGTCCCCCGCAGCACTGCTGGACCAGCAGACGGAAGCATACTTACTGACCTTCTCCCCACCACAGGATTTCAGCTCCGTCAGTCACGTCATGCACGGGGAAACACCGCGGCTGCAATGGCACATGTGACCCCCTGCAGGACCACAGCGCAGCAGCGGGGACTGAAGGAGCTTACATCCTGCAGTGCGCAGCAGCAGCAGCTACGTGGGCTTTCTTCTGCAGATCTGGTGACATTGGGGGAAGGCCCCTGAAGGTGAACAACCCCTTTAAACACTAGTCACATTCAGAGCTGCATTTATAATTCTGTCTACAAATTTAACCCAAGACATGCTGTAACTCTGAGACAGTGCAAAGGATCAGCAAAGTTTCAACTTCTTATGCAGGTTTAACTCCTCGAGTTCACGCACATTACCACAAAAGGAAAAAAAACAAAAAAAAGGTAAAAAAAAACAACAAAATCCTTTTATTGCATGAAAAGATTAAAAGGTCCAATCATCGGATGAGCACAGGGGGGGTGGGTACAGCGAGAATCAAACCCCTCCTCGTCCGCTAAAACTCGCCCCTCTTATCTTTCATGCTCCCGGGTGTCGGGATCGAGTCACAGGGTCCCACGGGGACGTCCTCTGCGTTGCAAAAAATCTTACTCTAAGGGAAGTTCATTATAGAAAACTATAAATGTTTTTCATCTTTTAAAATAAAAGTTTTTAAATAAAAAAAAAAATAATCCTCCTAGGAGACTCTTCCTCCTCCTCTAACCTGACCGCTTTGTACAATACAGTGACTTCTACTGCTGCTACAATCCCAAAAATCTGCATTCAATTCCTCTACGTCATGAACGGAAAAACGTGAAAAAATAAACGTGAAAAACCTTTCCTGTATACTGCTATATGACGCTGGGAAACGATGCAGGGATAGGGCTCTACCCCCGGGCAGAAGACAAATGCTTGGAATGCAGGTGCATGGATCATTTTAAGGCCTGGGTTATAAAAAAATACATTTATATACAGACATCTAGCGGTCGGGACCCCCCCACCCCCCTTATACCCTGCGGAGCTGGACCCGTAAACTGGCAGCTCCCTCCGCGTCTAGAAACTTCCTTGCTGTCAAAGCCTAGCAAAAAAAATAAAAAATAAAAACAGACTGATGTTTCCGTGTCCAGTGTGGACTACTACTCCAACTATTGCATGGAGGGGGGGTTAACCTCTTTGTAGCCAGTGCATTATACAGTTTGAGCTAGCATAGTTGCTGAGGTCCAGGATGGGACAAAGCTCAGCTTTTGGTAGAAGCACCTGGTTGCGGTCGGATGGGGCGGGCGGGCTCTGGTGTCGGCTTGATGAGGCGGGGCCTCCCCCTACGCCTTGCAATAACGGGAGTACTTTTTGTTGGGGTCTCTGCCACCGTGGGAGTTTCGGTATTAGGTTTGGTGGCTGCTATAGTAGAAGTGTCTGTTACCGAGAGGGAGCCATTGGCGGTGGCGGCCGCCTGGTTCTGCCGGGTGACGGCCCTCTCCTGCCTGAGCTGGCGCAGTTCGTCTCGAATGTCCGTCAGCACGCCGAGCAGTTGCTGCTGCAGCTCCCTGTCTTGGTTGCGTTGCTGCTGTTGCTGCATCCGCTCTTCCTCCCATAGTCCCAGCTCGCGGTGGTATAACCGGTCCCACTGCTCCTCCAACTCAAGCAGCCGACTCATATTCGATTTACATGGAGCTTTACGGTCGTCTGGGTCAAAGGAACAGTCTCCGTTTGGGGGGAGCTCGCCTCCTGAAGAAGGGTCCCCGTCCTGGGAAGATGAAGAGGGCATGGAGTCGTCCTGGGCGTTGTCGCTGAGCTGCGGGGAATGGGATTGTCTCTCCCACTCATCCTGATTCTCTTGCCAGTTGCCCCTGTCGTCATCTTGTTCCGGAGAATCCTTCCCTGCATCCTGACTGTCTCCTCCTTCACTCTCCACCTTCAGTTGCACCGTCTCCCCATCTGTCTTGACCACAGACATGGCCGGGCTGCTGCTGCTGTTGTCACAGTCACTTCCCCCGGCATTCTGTTCAGTTTGCCCGGCTGGATTACCGAGGGACCCTTCCGGGGACGAGACAATTGAGTTCTGAGACTCGCAACGCGCTGGAGCCAAGACAGGCTTGGTGGTCAGAACTTCCTGCTTGACGGTCAGGATCTCCGGTGGGGCTGTGACGATGGTCTGCTGAGCTGGGATCAGGTTCTGGGTGGTCACCAGCGTGCACACCTCCTTCATGGCCGACCAGGTGTCGGGGAAGGTCTTGAGCGGGACACCTGGGGCGACATCCTTCTCGCGCTCGCCGTTCTCTAGGTCTTCTGTTACCCGGACAAAAGAGAGCTGAGCGGGGGATGCGCTAACCAGAGGGGACGCGACCGACATCTCCGGCGTGGGCCTCGGACTTGCTGTGAATGAAAGAGAGAGAAGAACGTAACTACAGTGATCAGACCTAGGACATGACTGACCCCCTATTGTGGGGTACATAGATTAAAGCCCCCCACCCCATATGCAGAATAGACTGTAATTCACACTGCGCGTCTGACTGCCCAGAGGCTAGCAACTGGGAACCCCTGCCCCATATCAGCCCATTGCACCCCCGAGCCTCTATGATCCCCCCAATAATGTGCTGCAACTGTCCAATGTCCTTTGCGTCAACTCTTCACATTTTTCAATTACTCCGCTTGCCATCAGTGAAAAGGAACACTCGGTCAAGAATACAGGGGCGTAGCTCGTTACAGCGCATCGACGCCCGCCAGGATGGAGGTGAGATTTTAGGCTGTATTCACACAAGGCAAGTCTTATGCACTATAAACACGACATGTGAATGCCCTTAAAGCTGTGATGTTGCCATTCAGAGGCAGCAAGCAGAGATCTTGTAAATGATGAGGAATTGAAACACAACACTGGGAAGCTGCAGAACTTCTTGCTACGCCCGGAGCAGCAGACACAGATCGGCGGCGGATACTCACCGGTGGTGCCCATCCTGTCGCAACCCCTGTCGCTGCTCAAGTCCCCGATCCCTCCTCTGCATGAGAAGAATATGGATTGTCGCGGTACCCCTGGAGGAGGAAACAAACGGAGGCCGTCAAAGGAAGCACGAAATACGGCACAGCTTCTTAAAGGCATGGTTTGTTACAATGTATCAGTGCAGGATTTTCAGCTCATGGAGTTTTGTTTAAATTTGGATACAACTGTAACAACCCCTCAGCAATCGGTGGTGGACTCTGTTCACAACTGCATTGGAGGCTACAAAACCACAAGAACTGAATGCTGCTATTCAGTGGCAGCAAGCAGAGGTACACAGTTAATTACGAATCTGCAGGACTTTTTTTTTTTGCATGTCACCAAAGGCCGCTCATTATGACAGCAAGCAGAGATATTTCATAACTAATGATAATGAAAGGCAGCAAAACTTATACTTCAGTCACATCCAGAGCTGCATTCACAATTCTGTATCTGCTAACGTTCCCTGCGGTGCGCTGTGGGAGACGCAGCCCCGGACCCCCAGCACTTACCAGGCTCCATGTACATGCCCTCCTGCTCCCCGTCCAGCGTGCAGTGGTGTCCTATCGTCGAGGCCACCAGGTCCTCTAGTTGGCTGAGCTTAGTGTCAATAACGGGGGTCCCTACAGGAGTGGGGGTCTCCTTGGTGCCCGTCCTCCGATGGGTGATCTTCCTTTTGACTTCCAAGCGCAGGTCGCGCCATTTGTGCTTCAGGTCGTCGATGCTGCGCGGCGTGTACCCCAGTTCGTTGACGTTTTTCTGTATCTGGGTCCAGAGCTGGCTGCGGCGCTGGTTCCGGCGGGTGGACTCTGTGCGCAGCGCCTCGGACCCGTACAGGGCACTGAAATGTTGGACCACGTCCCTGACCAGCGTCTCCGTCTCTTCATTGGAGAAATTGGCTTTCCGTTTCCGTCCGGTGTAGAGGCCGGTCCCGAGCGGCGGCAGAAGCACCGTGTCCTTGAGTTGTACGGTGGTGAGGATGGGGGCGGTCTGCATGATGGACAGCGGCTGGTCTGTGCTCGCAGGAGGCGACGTATCCATCGGCTCCGGTTTGGGTTCCAGTAAAGGTTCCAACTTTGGAGAGTTGTCGAGCTTCTGGGGGGTGGAAGGTGCCGGTTCAGAGCTGGAAGAAGCATCAGATTCCGCCATGTTAGAGGCCTCTTGCCGTACCGCCGCTCTGGTGCCAATTCTTCGAACAGGGAGGCTTCCGTCAGACATTAGTGCAACTGGATTCAAACTCTCAGCATTTAAATCTGCAACAGGGGGAGAAAACAGCAGATTAATGAGAGTTCTCCATCATAACCCCCCCCCCAGTACTTAAAATCATCCAGTACATTGTAAGAGCTGTAAGCGGGAGCAACCATTCAGCAAAAAAGGGGGTAATGACTAAGCAAGAGAGAATGACAAATATGTATACGAGGGGCTGTGAAACTATAACTCCCACAGAAGTGAGTTGTGGTTTCGGAACTCCTGACGTGCATCCACTGTTTATATCTGGGGGTGCACCTGTGTCACATGCATCCATAGAGTCCCTATCTGGGGGTGCACCTGTGTCACATGCATCCAGAGTCCCTATCTGGGGGTGCACCTGTGTCACATGCATCCAGAGTCCCTATCTGGGGGTGCACCTGTGTCACATGCATCCAGAGTCCCTATCTGGGGGTGCACCTGTGTCACATGCATCCATAGAGTCCCTATCTGGGGGTGCACCTGTGTCACATGCATCCATAGAGTCCCTATCTGGGGGTGCACCTGTGTCACATGCATCCATAGAGTCCCTATCTGGGGGTGCACCTGTGTCACATGCATCCAGAGTCCCTATCTGGGGGTGCACCTGTGTCACATGCATCCATAGAGTCCCTATCTGGGGGTGCACCTGTGTCACATGCATCCATAGAGTCCCTATCTGGGGGTGCACCTGTGTCACATGCATCCATAGAGTCCCTATCTGGGGGTGCACCTGTGTCACATGCATCCATAGAGTCCCTATCTGGGGGTGCACCTGTGTCACATGCATCCATAGAGTCCCTATCTGGGGGTGCACCTGTGTCACATGCATCCATAGAGTCCCTATCTGGGGGTGCACCTGTGTCACATGCATCCAAAGAGTCCCTATCTGGGGGTGCACCTGTGTCACATGCATCCATAGAGTCCCTATCTGGGGGTGCACCTGTGTCACATGCATCCACAGAGTCCCTATCTGGGGGTGCACCTGTGTCACATGCATCCATAGAGTCCCTATTTGGGGGTGCACATACTATAATACAAGTGTAAGAGGACAGAGGGATACGACTTGTGACAGCGGGGAGGGGGCGGGCTCGGTGTCGGAGGGGGCGGGGCCGTGTCCTCCAGTTTGGCGGGTTCTCCCAGAGGCCACATGTCTGGAACAACAAGCTGCTGATTAACCCCTTCATGTGCAGGGAGCTCAGCAGGAAGCCTCAGGGATACAATGTATCACATGGGGGAGATAAGCCACACATTAACCCCTTGCTAGCTCAAAGAAGTCAGGTCCCGTGTACTGGCTGCAGACATCAACCAGCACTACTTTTATTTTCTCCCCATTTTCAGTACCTCTGTTTGCAGTCAGTGAGCTGGACACTTTTGTTTCCATACAGACTAAAAACTGATCCTGCCTTGTCACATCCGGGGGTTTGTTACAATTGTATCCAGTCTAGACAATCCTCTGTGAACCTGGACTCCAGACTGACACATTGTAACAGACTATCGGCAGAAGAGACACTGGTGCTGATGTTTGGATGATTATGTCATACACTGTAACAAACCCTCAGCTGTGATAAGTATGAGGTCCAGATGGGGTTTCAGCCTCTGGATGTGAAGGAGAAGGTTCCCGGTGACCAAGCAAATCCCAGCGCTCTGTGGGGAGACCGGGCGGTCAGTCTGCAGCTCCCCCACAGGGGACGGGAGGTATTACATCAATGGGTCCTCCAGAGACACTCTGCCCGTACACAAGGGTCGCTGGGTCACCCAAAGTCAGCTCCCGACACGCCCCTATACCGCAGGTGAGGGCCCCCCTCCCCAAGTTACGGGCGGGCGCCCCGGCAGTGCCCCCCCCCCCAAGTTACGGGGCGGGCGCCCCAGCAGTGCTGCCCCCCACCAGTTACGGGGCGTGCCCCCCCCCCCACCAGTTACGGGGAGTGCGCCCCGGCAGTGCCCCCCCCCCCAAGTTACGGGGCGGGCGCCCCGGCAGTGCCCCCCCCCCCCCAAGTTACGGGGCGGGCGCCCCAGCAGTGCTGCCCCCCACCAGTTATGGGGCGTGCCCCCCCCCACCAGTTACGGGGCGTGCGCCCCGGCAGTGCCCCCCCC
Organism: Bufo gargarizans; assembly: GCF_014858855.1. NCBI lineage: Eukaryota > Metazoa > Chordata > Amphibia > Anura > Bufonidae > Bufo > Bufo gargarizans. Next base: position 467,564,535 of record NC_058084.1, read on the forward strand.
CACCAGTTACGGGGCGTGCGCCCCGGCAGTGCCCCCCACCCCCCACCAGTTACGGGGCGTGCGCCCCGGCAGTGCCCCCCCCCCCACCAGTTACGGGGCGTGCGCCCCGGCAGTGCCCCCCCCCCCCACCAGTTACGGGGCGTGCGCCTCGGCAGTGCCCCCCACCCTCAAGTTACGGGGCGTGCGCCCCGGCAGTGCCCCCCACCCTCAAGTTACGGGGCGTGCGCCCCGGCAGTGCCCCCCAGTTAGGAGGCGTGTGCCCCGGCAGAGCCCCCCACCCTCAAGTTACGAGGCGTGCGCCCCCGCAGATCCCCCCAGTTACGGGGCGTGCGCCCCGGCAGTGCCCCCCAGTTAGGAGGCGTGGGCCACGGCAGTGCCCCCCAGTTAGGAGGCCTGCACCCCGGCAGTGCCCCCCAGTTAGGAGGCCTGCGCCCCGGCAGTGCCCCCCAGTTAGGAGGCCTGCGCCCCGGCAGTGCCCCCCAGTTAGGAGGCCTGCGCCCCGGCAGTGCCCCCCCAGTTAGGAGGCGGGTATCCCGGCAGTGCCCCCCAGTTAGGAGGCCTGCGCCCTGATAACGGCCCCGCGGTGCTCGCCCGTCCCTCCCCCACCCATGAGGCACGCACCCGGCGAAGCCCCCACCTGTTAGGGCGAACACCCGTACAGGCCCGGAGCCCGCACTGAGCCCGCCCCCGTGATGCTGCGGCAGTGACCCCGCTCGTGGCCCGCGGTCTTCCGTCTATTGTTCACTCACCCTCCGGGTCTCGTCGGCGGCCGCGCTCGTCCTGTGTGAGCAGCCCCGGGGGCTGAGCCCGGCGGTGCAGCTGGAGGGCGGGGTGCAGGGGGTGTCCCGGTCACAGCAGCCCGCGGAGCTCCAGACCGTCCATGCAGCGTGCGGCTAATGGCTCCCGACCCAGAGGAACTGGCTGCATCATTTCCGCCACGGTTGGCGCCACCTACCGGACCTTGGAGTCAGCGCATCGCGGTACTGACCGTGGCGACCTCTAGTGGTGCGTAGAGATAGCGCGCTGTTGAATGAAAGACAGCGACATCTACTGGGGCTTCTGCAGAACTGACGGATACCTCAAGATGCGATATCGATCCGTTATTATCTTTTTTTTGTTGTTGTCACTGTACAAAAGGTAGTAGCTGTGCATCCATCTTCTTGTGGAGAGAATGTGGTGCAACAAATTCAGAGGCGTAGCTATAGGGGCCTCAGCAGTCCTCATTGAGACTGGGCTCCTAAACCTGGGGGGCCCACAGGACGCCCCTTGGTGGCACATCACAAATTATGTATCACTGTCCTCATTACAGCGATACCTTTAGGGGCCTCAGCGGGGCAGGGAAGCCATGCCGCCCTGCACCCCCATTCCCTTCTGATAGGCTTCAGGCCTAGTGCACAAGTAGGGTCGCCACCCAAACCAGTAACTCAGTGCCCCTGTGCCTCACTGGTGGAGGGCTCGGTGCAGGAGGACAGAGAAGGGGGCACTAATGGGGAGCATTATTCTAACTGGGGGGGGCTCTAATAAGGAGCATTAGTAATTCTGGGGGCACTAATGGGGGCATTACTATTACTAGGGGAGCGCTAATAGGGGCATTATTAATTCTGGGGGGCACTAATGAGGGCATTATTAATTCTGGGGGTCTCCAATGGGGGCATAATTATTTCTGGGGAGCACTAATAGAGGCATTACTATTACTGGGGGGCACTAACGGGGGCATTATTAACTCTGGGTGGCACTAATGGGGGCATTACTATTACTGGGGGCTCTGATGGGGGCATTACTAACTCTGGGGGGCACTAATGGGGGCATTACTATTACTAGAGGCATTAATATTACTAGGGGCATTACTATTACTGGGGGCACTGATGGGGTATTAGTAATTCTGGGGGGAACTAAAGGGGGCATTACTATTACTAGGGACAATAATATTACTGGGGGCACTAATGGGTGCATTATTAATTGTGAAGGGCACTAATGAGGGCAGGTGGCAGGAGATCGGTGAGACATGTTTTCCGTTTGGCTCAGATGATGTCTGTATTGTTTCTGGCGCTCGCCGCTCCTTCTTTCCCCAGGTGTGGATATTAGGGTCATTTAACCTTCTCTCTTTATTGCTGTTTCTCCCACAATGCTGTGCGGTTTGTAGCTTCTGTTTGAGTTGTGGATAGCTGGTGTGTGGATCTGGGCTGAGTTCCTGGTGCTGCCATAGACACTTAAAGTTAAGTGTTTTCTTTCCCTTTTGTATTTTGTTTGGGTTATTTTGTGTGTTGCATTTCCCTGTCATTTGTATTAAGGCCTGAGGGAGACTGCTGTCCGTCCTTCCTTTTTTCTCCGTCCTGACATTAGTACCAGGGTCCTATAGGGTGAGTTAGGACACTAGGTATTCCTGTGTATGAACTCACCTACCTCTGGGGTCTGTTCACACTGGTAGTCAGTCAGGACCAGGCTCCCCTGTACACAGTAGGATGCATGCTGCCTGCCAGGGGGGCTCCACACCAGCGCTGATTCATGGCAGCTGACAAGTTTTGTGTAATCGGCACTTCTGGTCAGAGTAAGGCTGTTTCCACATGATCTGATTTTCATAAAATCGCGGCAAAAAAAACGAGGCAATTTGCTGCGATTCTATGTAAATCAGATGATGTGGAAACAGCCTTACTCTGACCAGGAACACTGATTGGACTAAAACCTGTCAGTCAATAGCACTTGACAGGATCTCCTCCGATGAGGCAGCTCTGCTGGAAGGACTGCTGCCTGTGTGATCAGTCTGGAGCCCCGCTGCTGCGAGGGGGAGGACACTGGCTCAGGACCTGGGGACACAACTAGCAATACAGAGGGCCATGAGGTGAGGAAGGAATCTACATGTATTGTAATTGGTTTAAAAAAGTGCCTGCATGTATGACAGTGTGTGTATGTAAGAGTGCATGCATGTATGACAGTGTGTGTGTGTGTGTGTGTGTATGTATGAGTGCCTGCATGTATGACAGTGTGTGTGTATGTAAGAGTGCATGTATGACAGTGTGTGTATGTAAGAGTGCATGCATGTATGACAGTGTGTGTATGTAAGAGTGCCTGCATGTATGACAGTGTGTGTATGTATGAGTGCATGCATGTATGACAGTGTGTGTATGTAAGAGTACCTGCATGTATGACAGTGTGTGTATGTAAGAGCCCATGTATGTATGACAGTGTGTGTATGTAAGAGCCCATGTATGTATGACAGTGTGTGTATGTAAGAGCCCATGTATGTATGACAGTGTGTGTATGTAAGAGTGCATGCATGTATGACAGTGTGTGTATGTAAGAGTCCATGTATGTATGACAGTGTGTGTATGTAAGAGTCCATGTATGTATGACAGTGTGTGTATGTAAGGGTGCATGCATGTATGACAGTGTGTGTATGTAAGAGTGCCTGCATGTATGACAGTGTGTGTATGTAGGGGTGCATGCATGTATGACAGTGTGTGTATGTAAGAGTACATGTATGACAGTGTGTGTATGTAAGAGTCCATGTATGTATGACAGTGTGTGTATGTAAGGGTGCATGCATGTATGACAGTGTGTGTATGTAAGAGTGCCTGCATGTATGACAGTGTGTGTATGTAGGGGTGCATGCATGTATGACAGTGTGTGTATGTAAGAGACCTGTATGTATGACAGTGTGTGTATGTAAGGGTGCATGCATGTATGACAGTGTGTGTATGTAAGAGACCTGCATGTATGACAGTGTGTGTATGTAAGGGTGCCTGCATGTATGACAGTGTGTGTATGTAAGAGTGCCTGTATGTATGACAGTGTGTGTATGTAGGGGTGCATGCATGTATGACAGTGTGTGTATGTAAGAGTGCCTGTATGTATGACAGTGTGTATGTAAGAGTGCATGCATGTGTGACAGTGTGTGTATGTAAGAGTGCCTGCATGTGTGACAGTATGTGTATGTAAGAGTGCATGCATGTATGACAGTGTGTGTATGTAGGGGTGCCTGTATGTATGACAGTGTGTGTATGTAGGGGTGCCTGTATGTATGACAGTGTGTGTATGTAGGGGTGCATGCATGTATGACAGTGTGTGTATGTAAGAGTGCCTGTATGTATGACAGTGTGTGTATGTAAGAGTGCCTGTATGTATGACAGTGTGTGTATGTAAGAGTGCCTGTATGTATGACAGTGTTTGTATGTAGGGGTGCATGCATGTATGACAGTGTGTGTATGTAAGAGTGCCTGTATGTATGACAGTGTGTGTATGTAGGGGTGCATGCATGTATGACAGTGTGTGTATGTAAGAGTGCCTGTATGTATGACAGTGTGTGTATGTAAGGGTGCCTGCATGTATGACAGTGTGTGTATGTAAGAGTTTATAAAAATAAAAAACACCTAAACTCACCATCCTGATCACTCTGACCCAGCACCCATACCCTGTTCTCTCCGCCGGGCTGCAGCTGGGACATAATGTTTTGGCTGCCGCAGTAAAATGCCCGTGTGCCGCACCTGACTGCTGTAACCAATCAGTGATCTCAGTGGTCTACAGCACCAAGGCCAGTGATTGGCTGCAGCGGTCATGTGCGCTATTACACTACAGCTTCCTATATAAAGGATTATTTGAAAGAATGTTGAGGCAAATCGGAAAACCCCCTTAAATGTCAATATTTGAATGAAACTTTAGGGTGAGCCCCTAGAGTCACTTCTACTGGTGGGCCCCTAGAGTCACTTCTACTGGTGGGCCCCTAGAGTCACTTTTACTGGTGGGCCCCTAGAGTCACTTCTACTGGTGGGCCCCTAGAGTCACTTCTACTGGTGGGCCCCTAGAGTCACTTCTACTGGTGGGCCCCTAGAGTCACTTCTACTGGTGGGCCCCTAGAGTCACTTCTACTGGTGGGCCCCTAGAGTCACTTCTACTGGTGGGCCCCTAGAGTCACTTCTACTGGTGGGCCCCTAGAGTCACTTCTACTGGTGGGCCCTTAGAGTCACTTCTACTGGTGGGCCCCTAGAGTCACTTCTACTGGTGGGCCCCTAGAGTCACTTCTACTGGTGGGCCCCTAGAGTCACTTCTACTGGTGGGCCCCTAGAGTCACTTCTACTGGTGGGCCCCTAGAGTCACTTCTACTGGTGGGCCCTTGTCACCCCAGTCTGACACTGGTCAAGACTTTGATTAGGGTTCTACTAGGAGGTGTCCATCTCCTTTCCCTAGTTCCCAGGCCTGATTCCCTCACCCCTTCCCCTCCTATGCTCAGTTCATGTTTAGGGAGGCGTGCAAACTGTACTTTAGGCCACGTCCACGCTCATCTGGGGATGAGAAGCAGCGAGGTGGTGCGGTTATTTCGTATGCTTAAAGGGGACTCCCAGTCTTGGGCTTTTTCTCTGCCGACCGGATCGCAGTCTCTCCGGTAGGTGGATGAATTTTTCAAAGCTTTGGGTCTATGATGACCCAGATCGGACCTCCCTGGCCGAGACCAAGGTACGCGGCCTTCGTTAGGGAGAGCGTTCAGCTGAGATCTATTGTTCCGAATTTAGGAGGTGGGCTACGGATACTGAGTGGAACGATCCTGCTCTCCGTAGCCAGTTCTGTCTGGGATTATCAGGCTGAAGGACGCTTTGGCTTTTCGTGAGAATCCTGAGTCTTGGAAGCCGCTATGTCTTTGGCTGTACGTATTGATAGACGCCTCAGAGAGAGATCTAAGGGCCCGCTCTCTCAGGACGCTCTATTACACAACGTACCGTATTCCTTTGACTCTTTGGGTGAAAAGACTATGCAATTAGGGGGAGCGACTCTGGGATCTGCTTGCAAAAGTAGGAGTCGCAAGCAGGGAGTATGTTTTTTTTTTCCTGATCGGTCAAAGGGGACATTTTGTCAATATACGTCCAGGCATTCAGCGTCAAAAAGAGAAACAAAAAGGGGCGTCTAAATCCCATCTGACTATCGGAGGTGTGAGTGGGGAGTCAGAGAATGTGCATTTGTCCTTTGCTGGTAGTACCCGATTTCTCCTGCCTGCTGAGATGGCGCTAGAGTCAAAAACGGTGGAAATTGAAGTATTTATAGACAGCGGGGCCGGGGTGAACCTGATTGATGCTCAGTTTGTCCGCATGCACGGGTTATCACCAAGTACATTAAAAAAGACATTCCTGTATTTGCTATTGATTCTGCCCCTCTTCATCAGAGGAGCTCGTCGCACGTTTTCCATGATATCTCGTGTTTTGTCTTGGAAGTTCTCCCTGCACCTATGGTTCTGGGTTTACCGTGGTTTATCAAGCATAATCCAGCTATCGATTGGCAAGCTGGGCAGATTCTGGATTGGGGGGACTATTGCATCGATAAATGTCTCAATACTGTACATCCTTTTCTGTGGTCACTACTAAGGCTGCACCCTCTTTTATATCCGAGTTTGCCGATGTGTTTTCTGAGAGTGGATGTCAGGATTTACCTCCCCATCGGGAATATTGCCCTGTCAATCTTATTCCCGGAGCTAAATTGCCTAAATCTAGGTTGTATAATCTTTCTGAACCTGAAAGACAGGCCATGAGAGAATATATTTTGCCGAAAGTTGGAAGAAAGGGACCTAAAACATGGAGGTCTTCGGCCATGTCTGGATTTTCGTGAACTCAATCAGATTACGATAAGTGATCCTTACCCTCTTCCTTTGATTCCCGATTTGTTTAACTAGATTATTGGTGCCAAGGTGTTCTCCAAGTTGGACTTAAGGGGGGCATATATTCTGGTTAGGATCAGGGAAGGGGATGAATGGAAGATGGCTTTTAATACTCCTGAGGGGCACTTTGAGAACCTGGTCATGCCTTTCGGGTTGACCAATGCCCCGACGGTATTCCAACATTTTGCGAATTACATCTTTCATCACCTGGTGGGGAGGTTTGAGATTGTGTATTTGGATGACATTTTTATTTATTCTCCTGACATGGAGATACATCAGGATCACATGAGACAGATGTTACAGATTCTAAGGGATAATAAATTGTTCGCAAAATTAAAGAAATATGTTTTTTGCGGTACACGAGGTGCAAATCTTGGGCTACCTGCCTTCATCTTCAGGTTTTCAAATGGATCCTGAGAAAGTCCGTGCTGTATTGGACTGGGATCGACCCGAAAATCTGAAGGCTCTTATGCATTTTTAGGATTCACCAACTATTGCCGAAAATTTATTAAGAATTATTTGACAATAGTAAAACCCTTAACGGACATGACTAAGAAAGGGACGGATGTCTCTGTATGGTCTGATTCAGGATTACAAGCCTTTTCTGTGATTAAGGAATGCTTCTCTTCTGCTCCCATATTGGTGCAGCCAGATGTGTCACAACCATTTATTGTGGAAGTGGACACATCCGAGGTAGGGGTGGGAGCAGTTTTGTCACAGGGCCCATCACCTGGTAAATGGCGACCATGTGTATTTTTCTCAAAAAAAACTATCCCCCGCTGAGAAAAATTATGATGTGGGTAACAGAGAGTTGCTGGCCTGGTAATTGGCTTTTGAGGAATGGCGTCATTGGTTGGAAGGGGCGGTTCATCCGATCATGGTGTTCACAGATTGTCACGGATGGTGTTGAAGGAAACTAGAAGTCACAAATAAAGATCCAACTGACTTTATCCCAAACTAAGGAACATATGGGTGAGCCCTATAAAAGCCCTAGAGCTCTCCCAGACTGCTCAGCCCATGCAAAGATCTTAATAATAGAAAATTGCATGCCCTCGTACCTAGACTGAGTGACACCTGAAAACCCTACAATAGTGAGGGGACACGACCACCGCCTCCCTGCACTTAATACGGAGGGAGTCAGGGTCACCTAGAATCAAGCCAACAGGAAAACACTAATAAAGGAAAAGACTTATCTGAGGAACCAGCAGTTGCAGCATCTAGCAGTGAGCACAATCCAGGAAGTTGTATAAACCGCAAAGTGATGCAGTATGGGAGGGGATATAAATGGATGCAATCAGTGCAACTAGATGACAGCTGAGAGAGGGGAACGAGATGACAAAACGAAACCAAAACAAAAGAACCTCAAGCACGAGGTACTGAAGAACGTCTGTCAGAGCTTCTCAGAGATCTGGCGGTGACACAGATCACAAAAACCTGGCTTATCTGGAGTCGACGAAATGACTGAACCCAAGACAAGCCAGATGGGCCCTGTTTTTCACCAGATTCATTTTCACTGTCACCTATCGTCCTGGGATTAAGAGTGTCAAGGTGGACGCCTTGTCACATAGTTTCCCTGGAGGTGGTGATTTTGAAAGCCCATACTGTCTAAAAGGGTGGTGATATCCGCCCTCTACCCTGACCTTGAGGTGAAGGTGTTAGAGGCTCAGGGAGACGCACCGGACTCGTGTCCCTCTGGGAAATTATTTGTGCCACCGGAATTGCGTCACAAGGTGTTGGAGGAACATCATTGTACGGTTCTTACAGGACATCCTGGAAGTAGGTCCACTGCCAACTTCATATCTCGTAGATTCTGGTGGCCAGGGTGGCGTAAGTGTGTGAAGGATTATGTGTCAACCTGTACTACCTGTGCACGTGCCAAGGTGACACATACTCGACCTTCTGGATCTTTACCTTTGTTACCCATTCCGTCCAGACCATGGACTCATGTATGGACTTTATCACTGATCTACCTAATTCTTCAGGAAAGACAGTTATTCTGGTGGTAGTTGATCGCTTTGGTAAAATGGTACATTTTATTGCATTACCAGGCCTACCTAATGCTAATACCCTTGCACAGGTATTTGTTGACAACATTGTGAAACTTCATGGCATTCCCCCTGACATGGTCTCAGATCGTGGGACTCAGTTTGTTTCCAGATTCTAGAAGGCTTTCTGTACTAGACTGGGGGTACAACTGTACTTTTCTATGGCTTTTCATCCTCAGTCAACCTTTGTTATTTTCTTTAGACTTGCACCAGTAGGAAAAACTAAGTTTAATTCATATGCAAATGAGCACTCGCAAGTGCCCAGGGGCGGCGTTCAGTGTGTAGGTGCCCAGGCTGCCTCCCCAGTCTCTGCCTTTGCCCGCCCTCCAAGTCTCTTGCCTCATCGATTGGTCCGGACTTGGAGGGCGGGCAAAGGAAGAGGCTGGGGAGGAGTAAAGTGAAAAGAAGGCAGAGCAGCCTGGGCACCTACACACTGAACGCCGCCCCTGGGCACCTACACACTGAACGCCGCCCCTGGGCACTTACACACTGAACGCCGCCCCTGGGCACTTGCGGGCGCTCATTTGCATCTGAATTAAACTTAGTTTTTCCTGCTGGTGCAAGTCTAAAGACAAAGACAAAGGTACCGTTACAATCCTGTATAGGTGTGCTACAGAGCCATGTAAGCACTGTATATGGCCATATGGAGGTGACAGACTCCCTTTAATGGTCCAGGCCTAAGTGTGGGTGATTTTGTGTGGCTGTCCACAAGAAACATTAAGTTGAAGGTACCTTCTTGGAAGTTGGGTCCAAGGTTTATCGGCCCATATAAGATCATGGCCATTATTAATCCTGTAGCTTCATCTTGAACTTCCTCAGGCCCTAAAAATTCATAATGTGTTCCATAGGTCTTTGTTGAAAAAATATGTGGAACCTTTACAGCCATCTTCCTTGCCACCCGCTCCGGTCATGGTGGACGGTAATTTGGAATTCGAGATTGCAAAAATAGTTGACTCTCAAGTTCTCCGTGGATCCCTTCAATATCTTGTCCACTGGAGAGGTTATGGACCGGAGGAGCAGTGGCGTACCGCCCATAGAGGCAGACCACGCCACTGCTATGGGGCCCGCGGCACTGGGGGGCCCGTAGCGCAGAGAAAGCCCCGCCCACACTATTTGGCCCCGCCCACGCATGACATGCAGCCGGCTATGCGGCTGCTTTTCTTCAGCCCCAACTCTTCTTCCGCAATCGCCGCCAAGCCTAAGTGGTCCTCCGCCCCCCACTTCCTGTTTGACCTGATCCTGACCTCCTCCTGACCTGACCCTGATCCTGACAGACAGTCTGCTGACGCAGAATCAGGATCAAACCAGCCTGCATGTAGCACTGGAAACGCTGGCCAATCAGCACAAGGCAACTCTGTTGAGGCAGCTGCTGATTGGCCAGTGGCGCAAGGGGGCGGGAGAATCGGCTCGAACTTCGCCGTCGGCCGTCGCCAGAGTGCCTGAGCTGAGGAGAGAAGAAGGAAGATTCTGAAGCACCGGCTGTGTCCCTGGTTGGCCTGAAGTAAGTCAGACTCAGTCAGAACAAGTACCGTTCGTCCTGCCGTGTCACTGCCTGCACAGTGCACTCCCTGCAGCAGTGCCTGGCCGACTCTGACATATGACTATATATTATGAGGGCCAGGGCCCGTGTTAGTTTACAAATCTCTGGGGGGCAGGGTGATATCTGTGTTACCTTACAATGTGCCCCCCTTGCCTGTCACTGCAGGGAGCTCGGCCCATATGCTGCATGTAGTACGCCAGCCCATTACCCATGCGATGTGGAGAGTTCATGTATTAACTGTGTTCTTCAGCAGATGAAACCCTCTAGTCTAGTATTATATGACCAGATACCCGCAGACCAAGAAATCCTTATATGATGTCCCAACTCTGTAGGTCATGTATAAATGTATTTAATGGGTGTTGTGGCATGGGAGGAGCCAGGTCGGGAAGTGGGAGGGGCCATGGTGGGTAGTGGGCGGGGTTAAGGGGCCCAATTCAGATTTTTGCTATGGGGCCCAGTGATTTCTATGTACGCCCCTGCGGAGGAGAGTATGTCGGTGCCGGCAACCGACGTTAATGCCAATCGTTTAGTGAATGCCTTTCATAGATCTCACCCGGATATGCTCAGTCCTGGGTGCCCGGAGGTCACCCGTAGAAGAGGGGGTACTGTCACGGATGTTCCCGTGGCAGGTACCAGATGATCGGAGAGACTGGCAACTCGTGGGTTAAATTGACAAGTTCACTGTGGATCTTATTGTGTCTGTGTTTTGGTGAATGCCGCCCACACCCCTTGCTTCAGGTGTTGCTTGTTGGTAAACTGCCTTTTATAGATTTTCTTCCTGCCTTCTATCTAGTTGGTCGGTTGTACTCTGTGGTGCGTCTGGAGTTGCCAGTTTTCTACTTTCAGATAAGTCTTGTCTGTTCTTATTGTTTTGCGTTTGTTATATTCCCTGTTTGTATCTGGGCCTGAGACAGAGACATCCATTCATCTATCCGGAAGGGAATGGGTTGTCTCTGGTCCTAACCTCATTCCAGGGTCTTATAGGGATATAAGGGCCTAGGTATCCTGCATATGAATATTCCTACCTACAAGGTCTATTCATATTGATAGGTAGTTAACCCCTTCAACCCCGGGCCTGTTTTCACCTTCCTGCCCAGGCCATTTTTTGCAAATCTGTGTCACTTTATGTGGTAACAACTTTAAAACGCTTTTACTTATCCCGGCCATTCTGAGATTGTTTTCTCGTCACATATCGTACTTCATGACAGTGGTAAAAATGAAAAAAAAAACATTTTTATTCCCAAAAAAATACCAAATTTACCAAAAATGTGGAAAAATTAGCAAATTTCCAAATTTTTATTTCTCTACTTTTATAATAGATAGTAATACCTCAAAAAATAGTAATTACTTTACATTCCCCATATGTCATTTTATATTTATATTCATGTTTGGATCATTTTGAAAATAAAATTTTATTTTTTGGGGACGTTAGAAGGCTTATGCCTCATTCACACATCAGTGTTCGGTCAGTGATTTCCATCAGTGATTTGTGAGCCAAAACCAGGTGCGGCTCTAAACACAGAATAGGAGCAGATCTTTCCCTTCTACCTCATGTCTGTGGAGGCTTCACTTCTGGTTTTGGCTCACAAATCACTGATGGAAATCACTGACCAAACACTGAAGTGTGAACGAGGCCTTAGAAGTTTGAAAAGCAAATCTTGAAATTTTTCGGAAAATTTCCAAAACCCCCTTTTTAAGGACCAGTTCAGGTCTGAAGTAACTTTGTGAGGCTTACATAATAGAAACCACCCAAAAATGACCCCATTTTAAAAACTACAATCCTCAAGGTATACAAAACGGATTTTACAAACTTTGTTAACCCTTTAAGTGTTCCACAAGAATTAATGGAAAATGGAGATGAAATTTCAGAATTTAACTTTTTGGGCAGATTTTACATTTTAATCCATTTTTTTCCAGTAGCAAAGCAAGGGTTAACAGCCATATTATTTATTACCCTGATTCTGTGGTTTACAGAAACACCCCACATGTGATCGTAAACTGCTGTACGGGCACACGGCAGGGACCAGTAGGAAAGGAACTCCATATGGTTTTTGGAAGGCAGGTTTAGCTGAACTGGTTTTTAGATGCCATGTCCCATTTAAAGCCCCCCTGATGCACCCCTAGAGTAGAAACTCAAAAGAGTTACCACATTTTAAAAACTACGGGATAAGGTGCCAGTTTTATTGGTACTATTTTGGGGTACATATGATTTTTAATTGCTCTATATTAAGTTTTTTGTGAGGCAAGGTAACCAAAAAATTGTTGTTTTTTTTACAGCATTTACCTGAGGGATTAGGACATGTGACTTTTTTTTATAGAGAAGATCATTACGGACGTGGCATAATATGTCTACTTTTTCTCATTTATTTAAGTTTTACACAATAATAGAATTTTTTAAACCAAAATAATCATATTTTTGTGTATCCATAGTCTGAGAGCCATAGCTTTTTTATTTTTAGACCGATTCTCTTAGGTAGGGTCTCATTTTTTGTGGAATGAGGTGATGGTCTGATTGGTACTATTTTGGGGGCATACACCTTTTTGATCACTTGCTGTTGCAATTTTTGAGATGTAATGTGACAAAAATTGCTTTTTTTTAACAGCTTTTTTTTATTTATTTTTTACGGTGTTCACCTGAGTGATTAGGTCATGTAATATTTTTATAGAGCTGGTTGTTACGGACGTGACGATACCTAATATGTATACTTCTTTTTTTATTTTTTTCACTTTAGCACAATAATAGCAGTTTTGAAGCAACAAATAATCATATTTTAGTGTCTCCATTGTCTGAGAGTGATAGCTTTTTTTTATTTTTTGACCGATTCTCTTAGGTAGGGTCTCATTTTTTGCGGGATGGGGTGACGGTCTGATTGGTACTATTTTGGGGGCCATATGCCTTTCTGATCACTTGCTGTTGCAATTTTTGTGATGTAATGTGACAAAAATGGCTTTTGTTACACAGTTGTTTTTTTTTTTACGGTGTTTACCTGAGGGGTTAGGTCATGTGATATTTTTATAGAGATGGTTGTTACGGATGTGGCGATACCTAATATGTATATTTTTTTTATGTATTTCACTTTAGCACAATAATAGCAGTTTTGAAACAAAAAAAATGATGTTTTAGTGTCTCTATGTTATGAGAGCTATAGTTATTTTATTTTTTTGGGCGATATTCTTAGGTAGGGGTTAATGTTTTGCGGGATGAGGTGACTGTTTTATTGATACCATTTTGTGGGAGATACGCCTTTTTGATCACTTGGTGTTGCACTTTTTGTGATCTAAGGTGACAAAAATGGCATTTTTTTCAACCATTTTTATTTTTTATGGTGTTTATTGGACAGGGTGCATCATGTGATATATTTATAGAGCCGTTCATTACGGACGCGGCGATACCTAATATGTCTGGGTTTTGTTCAGTTTTTTATTAAATAAGGGGAAAGGAGCATTTTTTTCTTTTTTACTTTATTAATTTTATTACTTTATTAATTTTATTAAAAACACTTTTTTTTAACCTTTTTTTTCTTTACTTTATTTATGATGTTCACTTTTGGGGGTCTGATCCCCTCTGCAATGCATTACAATACATCTGTATTGTATTGCATTGCCTGTTAGTGTATGACACTGAGTCATACACTAACAGGTTACCTAGGAGACTGGCCTGAGGCTGGACAGGTTACCTAGGAGACGGGCCTAAGGCTGGACAGGTAACCTAGGAGATGGGCCTGAGGCTGGACAGGTAACCTAGGAGATGGGCCTGAGGCTGGACAGGTTACCTAGGAGACGGGCCTGAGGCTGGACAGGTAACCTAGGAGATGGGCCTGAGGCTGGACAGGTTACCTAGGAGACGGGCCTGAGGCTGGACAGGTTACCTAGGAGACGGGCCTGAGGCTGGACAGGTTACCTAGGAGACAGGCCTGAGGCTGGATCTCCTCGGCACCCGTAGAAGGCAGTTCCGGATGCCGTGCAAGGCATTGGCCAGCCTCTGCACGGCATCGGGCTGCCTTCTGAGACATCGCGTCCCCGCCACAGCAGCGCGGGGACTCGATGCGATCACTCACCCGACACAAACCCCTTCTATGTCGCGGTCAGTGCGGACCGCGGCATAGAAGGGGTTAATCCGCTGGCATCGGCTTTTACAGTGATGCCGGTGGATACAGCAGGGGCCCGGCTACCACGGACTGCCGGGCCCCTGCAGTGATCACGTGCGCACCGCTCCGGTGTCCGCGCGATCACTATGACGTACTATTATGTCAAATTGCAGGAACGCAGTGGTTCCCATGACGTAGTAGTACATCATAGGTTGGGAAGGGGTTAAGGCCCGGATTAGGGTTATTTAGGAGGTGACCTGTTTCTTCCCTAGTTTCCAGGCCCAGTTACTGTTCCCCCTTCCCTTCTGTGTTTAGTGTGGAGTTTTTCCCCCATACTGATCGGACAAGGGGATGATGGAATAAATGGAGTCCAGACTTTGTGATGAAGTTCAATAACAGCTTTACTTTGCATAAACATTTCTCCAAACAGTTTCAGGCTTCATCTTAGTTCCAGCAGGCTTTAGCATTAACTGTGGCAGGCAAACTCCTCTCTGCTACAACTATCACTCTCTGGCTCTGCTGTGCTGACAGGCTAACTATAGAACTCAGCTTCTTCTTTATGCTGTGCTTAACTTTGTAGTCTGGTCTGGTTCTAGATTTGTCCAGGGAAAACTTTACTCCTGGCTTCAGAGGCTTCAAGCGGTGGCCTCCACATCCAGCAGAGCTGAAGGTGCTCCAGCTGGTCTAGACAGGGCTCCTCCAACAGGGACGTGCTCCTGCTGCCTTCCCCTAGCAGGGGGTACTCTAACTAGAACTCCACCCTCCCTGCAGCAAGTGAGACACACCCACCAGACCACAAAGGGGGGTGTTGGAATGTAAAAGAAGGTTCCATTCTCTGTACCTGTAGCTCTGCCATATATGCTGCCATCTGCTGGTGAACCAGGCATATTACATGTTCACATAACAGTTGCATGGAAAGAGATATGCACATAGGTTAATGATAGGAGATAGTAGCGAGGTGCAGAAGTGGTAATGCCAGACAGATCCGTTTTCTTTTGCGGTTTGCTCTCTGGTATGAGAACGGAACAGAATCCATTTTGGAGCATTCAGTTCTGTTCAGTTACGTTTTTTCCCCATTGACAATGAATGGGGACGAAACGGAAGCATTTTTTTCCGGTATTGAGACCCTGTGACGGATCTCAATACCGGAAAATAGAAATGCTAGTGTGATAGTAGCCTAAGATGTTTTGTCTGTGAGAACCAGGAGGAGTGGTCTTCGTTTATAGCCAACTCTGCCAAAGACAAAAACGATCGTAGACAAGAGTCCACTGGTAAGCCGCCATTTTTGGGGCATATGGGTTTCACCCTTAATTTGGAACATTCTCTGGTTCAGATACTTACGGTATCCCTGAGGAGGAACGTTTTTCGTTAACATTGTCTTCTATATGGCGGAAAATTCAAAATAACTTGATGAATACGGACAACGAGTATAAACGTGTGGCTGACAGGAAACTTATGAATGGTCTGGACCTAAGTGTGGGTGATTCTGTGTGGCTGTCCACAATAAATATTAAAAGTTGAAGGGTTCTTCTTGAAAGTTGGGTCCAAGGTTTATTGGTCCATATAATAAGGGTTCTTTCACACTTGCGTTTTTCTTTTCCGGCACTGAGTTCGTCCTAGGGGCTCAATACCGGAAAAGAATACCGGAAAAAATAAATGACAGATCCGTTTTGCTGGATGACACCGGCATGTTTCTGACTGATCAGGATCCTGATCAGTCTTACAAATGCCATCAGTTGGCATACGTTTTGCCGGATCACTCTGCCGCAAATGTGAAAGTAGCCTAAAATCACTGCCATTATTAATCCTGTAGCTTTGAACTTCCTCAGGCTCTGAAAATTCATAATGTGTTTCACAAATCTTTGTTGAAGAGATATGTTGAACCTTTGGAGCCGTCTTCCTTGCCACCCGCTCCTGTCATGGTGGACAGTAGTTTGGAATTCCAGATCGCCAAGATTATTGACTCTCGAGTTCTTCGTAGATCTCTTCAGTATCTTGTTCATTGGAAGGGTTATGGACCCGAGGATAGGATGTGGGTACCGGCATCTGACGTGAATGCCAGTCGTTTGGTTAAAGCCGTTCACAGGTCTCACCCGGATAAGGTTGGTCCTGGGTGCCCGGAGGTCACACATAGAAGGAGGGTACTATCACGGACCTTCCCGCGACAGGTGGCAGGAGATCGGTGAGACTGGCAACATGTGGTTTGACCTGACATGTTTTCCGTTTGGCTCAGATGATGTCTGTATTGTTTCTGGAGCTTGCCGCACCTTCTTTCCCCAGGTGTGGCTATTCTGGTCATTTAACCTTCTCTATTTATTGTTGTTTCTCCCACTATGCTATGCGGTTTATAGCTTCTGTTTGAGTTGTGGAGAGCTGGTGTGTGGATCTTGGCTGAGTCCCTGGTGCTGCCATAGACACTTAAAGTTAAGTGTTTTCTTTCCCTTTTGTATTTTGTTTGGGTTATTTTGTGTGTTGCATTTCCCTGTCATTTGTATTAAGGCCTGAGGGAAACTCCTTTTCGTCCTTCCTTTTGGAGGAACAGGTTGTCTCAGTCCTGACATTAGTACCAGGGTCCTATAGGGTGAGTTAGGACATTCGGTATTCCTGTGTATGAACTCACCTACCTCTGGGGTATGTTCATACTGCTAGTTAGTCATGACTTTGATTAGGGTTTTGCTAGGAGGTGTCCATCTTCTTTCTCTAATTTCCAGGCCTGATTCCCTTACCCCTTTCCCTCCTATGTTTGGTGTGGTGTTCCCCTCCCACACCTGAACGTGACACATTACTCTTGCTGGGGGCCACTAATGGGTGCATTATTTATTCTGGGGGGCATTAATGGGGGCATTACTACAGTCCTGATCAAAAGTTTAAGACCACTTGAAAAATGGCAAAAAATAATATTTTACATTGTTGGATCTTAACAAGGTTCCAAGTAGAGCTTCACCATGCAACAAGAAGAAATGGGAGTGAGACAAAACATTTTTTGAGCATTCAATTAATTGAAAATAACGATTAAACTGAAACAGGCTGTTTTTCAGCTGATCCAAATTTTAGGGCCACATGCCTTTAAAATGCCAAATCTGTGCAAAGATGTGGATTCATTGTCATTTTCTGTCAGGTAGTCACACGTTGTGATGGCAAAGGCAAAAAAAACTCTCCTGCTGAAGTGGGACGCAGTAAGACAGTCATTTGGAATTAAATGATCCTGAGGGTTATGGAACAAAAAAGTCAAGTGGAAGACCCCAAAAAATTTCATCAGCACTGAGCCGGAGGATCCAATTGGCTGTCCGTCAAGACACTTGACGATCCTCGACCCAAATTAAGGCCCTTACTGGTGCTGACTGCAGCCCCATAACCATCAGACGGCATCTGAGACTGAAGGGCTTCAAAGACCTCGTCTCCTTGAACGCCACAGAACTGCTTGTTTGGACTTTGCAAGAGAGCACCAAACATGGGACATTCAAAGGTGGAAGAAAGTTTTATTCTCTGATGAGAAAAAATTTAACCTTGATGGTCCTGATGGTTTCCAACGTTACTGGCATGACAAGCAGATCCCACCTGAGATGTTTTCTACGCGCCACAGTGGAGGGGGCGCCATAATGGTCTGGGGTGCTTTTTCCTTCAGTGGAACAATGGAGCTTCAGGAAGTGCAGGGGCGTCAAACGGCCGCTGGCTATGTCCAGATGTTGCAGAGAGCATTCCTCATGACTGAGGGCCCTCGTCTGTGTGGTAACGACTGGGTTTTTCAACAGGACAACGCTACAGTACACAATGCCCGCAGGACAAGGGACTTCTTCCAGGAGAATAACATCACTCTTTTGGCCCATCCTGCGTGTTCCCCTGATCTAAATCCAATTGAGAACCTTTGGGGATGGATGGCAAGGGAAGTTTACAAAAATGGACAACAGTTCCAGACAGTAGATGACCTTCGTGCGGCCGTCTTCACCACTTGGGGAAATGTTCCCACTCACCTCATGGAAACACTTGCATCAAGCATGCCGAAACAATAACGGCGGAGCTACTCATTACTGAGGTCATGTTTGGAAGTTGGATTTCTGTTTTAGGGGGGTTTAGTTTTTTTTTGGAGGTGTGGTCCTAAACTTTTGATCAGCTGAAAAACAGCCTGTTACAGTTTATTCGTTGTTTTCATTAAATTGAATGCTCAAAAAATGTTTTCTCACTCCCATTTCTCCTTGTTGCATGTTGAACCTCTACTTGGAACCTTGTTAAGATCCAGCCATGCTAAATAGGATTGTTTGCCATTTTTCAAGTGGTCTTAAACTTTTGATCAGGACTGTATTACTGTGGGGCACTAATGGGGACATTACTATTATTGAGTGCACTAATGGGGGCATTATTAATACTGGGAACCCCAGTATTATCACCCCTTGTTAAGCCACACCAACTTGGCCATTTATTTATTTTTGTTGGGAAAGGTGGCAATCCTATGCACAGGTGGCGCGATGATGTAATCATCATCGCGCCGCCTGAGCCAGAAAGCGTACAGCCCAGGAATCAGGCCGGAAGAGGCACGGCATCACTGACAGCCACATGGAGGTAAGTATTTTAGTTTATTGTTTCTTATTTGGCACCACTCTGTTGCGCCACCACGGTTATTTTAGGACACTGATTTCTAATAATTATTGAGGGGCACTGTCTGCATTGTACTAGTATTATCAGGGGGTTTATCTGTGTCTGCAGTTTATTATTGGGGAGCACAGCAGGCTGTAAGGGATCGCTTTACTTCAGGGGGTCACGCTCACAGACTTCGCCAGACACCAAGTTTAAGGTCCAAACTTGTGATTTATTATGGCACTTCAGCATCAACAAAACAAAATAAACACCTGCCCGTCTGGGCACTACCTATACAAAATATGTCCCTACCTCTCTTGTAGAGCACCATTCATATATGCAAGTCAGTCCAGCTTTACTCAGCCAAATAGTCCACCCAGGGAAGTGATCAGGCGTCACATAGCCTTGTGGCCCCTCATTCCTCCTGACTGAGACCACGCAGAGCCTCGGCAGGTCTCTGCTTCCTAGTCACTCTCTCTTCCCCAGAGGTGCTTTTCCCCAGTCTGATTATCGCAGACCTCACCTGCGATCCTCTCTGAGGTATCTGAGTGGGATATACACACCTTCCCGCACTGTCCACCTTATCACATATCCCCACCTCTGGGGGTGAACACTTGTAATACCCGGATGCTCGTAAGAGGGCAGCCGCTGCACACTTTTCCCTTTATTTTTCCACACTCATGTCAGCAGAGCCAAAACTGATGTTTTGCCTAACAGATAGTGTTTAAAGGACTCCAGTGTCCATGTAACGGGCCGACCCTCTATTTCTACTCTCTCTTTGACCTCGCTCTCCCTTTGTTTTGCATTGCTGCTTCAGCAGAGCATGCTTCTCACGGCTCACCCCTTTTCCATGTATCTGGGCCACTTTCTCCTTCTTTTCACCAGGGGCTTTCTCGGGTTTGGGGCCAGATTCAGAGTCTTCTGCGTCTTCAGTGGCTTCTTCACTTCAGCAGCCACTCCTTTCGTCTTAACTTTGTTCTCTGCAGCACCTGGGGATTTCATGTCCTCCAACACACCGGCCTTAGCTTCTTCGGCCCTTGTCTTTTTTAAGTTTCCATTCTTTTCGTTGGCCTTCTCATTCTTCTTGGGCACGGCAGCATATACTTGCCCTCTTAACTCCTCCTCCTCTTTCTCACTGCTGTAGGAGGCACCGGGAACTTCACCAGACTCGTAGTCTTCTGGTATTTTCTCCATAGGTACACCCAGAATATTGTTCTCCTTTCAAGCAGGATTCAGGAGAGCCTGCCAATCGTAGTAGACCGGAACCGCATACTGGTCGTCCACCTCCTCGTATTTCTTCCCCAGCAAGCTGCTGGCTACTTGGAAGGGCTTGTAGGCGGAGGGACATCTTTCAGGTCCGGGCTACACTACCATGAGTCTTTTGGCTTTAATAACCGTATCAGCCCCATCAACTTTTCCAGCAGAGACATCTTCCATATTCTCTGCCTCGGCCGGCACCGCAGTGCCACCATCTCCAGACCCATTCTTAACAGGCTCTGGCTTGGACTTATTGGCATCTTTCAGAGGACTCTCCCCTTCAGGTTTCTCCTTTTTCTTTTGATTGAGCAAATATGTCATCTTGAGAAGCTCTTGCCTCTAACTCTTCAAGCTGAGTCCTTTTTTCTTCCACCTGCTGCTCGAGAGTACACTTAGACTTCTCCAACTCATGGACGTTCTTCTCGACGTCATCCTTTGAGCTCATAAGATCCTCCATCTCTTCTCTAAGTTGCTTGTTCAGCCTCTTCGATTCATCTCGAGCCTCAAGCACCTCTTCAAGGGCCCTAGCCAGAGAGAGGGCCTTGGTCTCCTTTTCCCCGAGCATCAGTCTCCGCTCGGTCACGTTCTTTGGCACATCAGGCAGAGATGTTTTTCTCTTCAGCAAGGAGCAGGTCAAACTTCTGTTTCTTCTCCAGGTTAGACATAATTTACCTTTGGTGGTCCAGGTCCACCATCAGATCATCTCTGCATGACGTCTGGATTGCTCAGAAGCTGCAAGTTCCTCTTGAAGTTGGAGAATTTTTACTTCTACTTGTGACTCTAGATCCTTCAGTTCATTTATCTCTTTCTGGATCTCCTCCTTTGACCCCTCTGAAGCCTTCTTCAGTTGCTCTGTGAAGACAGCTAGTCCCTTCTCTATCGTATCTAGGGACCGTGTGGAGAGAGAGAAATCATCCTCCTGATTGCAGCTGTACTGACATGTCAGGTCATCTATCACTGCCTGGACATGGGTCTCAGAAACTAGGCTGACGTCTCCCCACTTAACTCTCGTCTCGTCAGGTATAACTGTCGACTGGTCGCTACTAGTAACCACCTTATTTTCGCAGGACCATGATATGTTAGCTGGGTTGCTATCGATCCCAGCACATAACGTCACATTTACCACTCGTGTCATTATTAATCCTGACCTCTAGGGGCACCGATGAGCTAATCCCCACCTGCACGGCGTTACGGACGGGAGGAGGGAGGTTAGAACAGAGACTAAGGGCGGGCAGACGCGGATCAAAAGTGTTTTTCTGCACAACGATGCTAGCAAGGAACAAACGGTAAGCATCGTTTTAATTGGGCGGATGCCGTGGACATAACACTGTTATTAGGTTAATAGGGTGAATCTGCGTGAAAGACTCCCTTTAAACCTAGAACACTGAAGAGACTTCACACTCTCCTCTGGTACGTGTGGTACATACACTAGCCCTGTCACATTTTCCACATTGAGTTCCCCCAGCTGCGTTCTCTCAACATTTATTAACACTTCTGCATCCTTTATAATTTTTTCCCCAGGGGGCGCTTCTCCCCTGATCACAACCTGCAACGGAAAAGGCATGTCATCATCACCACATATTTCACATGACATCACATTTTCATTATGCATGTCCTCAAACATGGCACCATCACTTTGCACCTTATCGGTACCACTGTCTTCAATGGTCATATCACTTAAAGAAGTTGGTACAAGTTCTGCAGGAGGTTCGTCCCTAACTGCAGAAGTGTTTCCACTTCCCCCCAACTCACAGAACAATGGGAAAACACGGCCCAACATTCCCTCATGCATGAGTGTATTTCTACAAGCAAGTCCATGAGAACCACCGGATAGTCCTTATTATCCGCGTGACTCTCCAGCACATTTATCATTTTACCGGTCTCAGGTTTCACGATCGTGCTACCTCTTACCTGGGCTAGCATAGGATCTCTGAGTTTTGCCATCCCAAACCTAGCTTTTGTTACGGGCAATTTAGGCAACACAGTCATCTTCTCCCCTGCAGACTCCTGTGGGGGAGCAACCACAACAGACTTACCCGCCTGTTTGTAGCAGTTTCTAGTCCTGATATCTCAACACCTATCGGCCCAGCAGGTAGCAACTGCTGCCGGCTCACTGTCACTTTATTTGCTACACAAGTGATAATTATCGGAATGATCTTACCGATTGACGTCGCGGGTTCGGCCCTCACGGGAGATGAGGAGGGTAGTCCAGGAATATCTCCAGCACGGTCATCACCCTTCTCCTGGATATTAGGAACCTCCAGCCCTTGGTCACCCGATCACATGCAGACTCCTCAGTGCAGTGGTTGCCACGGGACACGCCTTGACTCCAGTCTTTTTCCGGACGGTGAGTCACACGCTCTGTAGACTGTTCCTTGGGTTCTCCAGCCGCACAACTTGAAGCACTTTCTCCGCACCATAGCTGCCAAAATAGTGGAAAGTCGTTGCCGAGCACAAATTCCACTTGCAGGGTCTCACATTTCAAGAGCTCCCATTGCACAGAGCCATAGTCCGTTATAAAGGTCAGAGACACGGTGGCATCTGTCTCCGGCCCCCTCTTTACAAAGTCCAGTACTTCGGGCATCCCCCGGGACTCTTGTTGGCGGAAATCTAAAGTGACCCACAGCGGGATTCCCCCAATCACCAACTCGCAGGATCTTTCATACGTTTTTTCAGTTCTCCTGTTTAAACGATCATCCTCAGGCTTCCTGACCAAAGGACAATCAGGTGCGCACCTTCCCACTAGACGGCATCTCTCTCGTGGTTGGTTGCTCTTAGCAATAGCATTACGGCATCTTCGCACATCCTCTCTAGGACTCTGTACATCTTGGCAGGGAACATTTGACCTCCTGAGAGCCGAATCTCTCTCCATCTCACCCTGTTGGTTGCCCTTAGCAACGGCACACATCACCTTTTCCTCTTGATCTCCAGGTATATCACGGACACCTTGGACCTTTGCAAAGTGTCCACTCAATGTTGAAGACTTTCTCTCCAGGGCCAACTGCAATTGCGCCCTCAAAGCCTGCCGCTCGGTATCAAACCCTATTATTTCACTTTGGGTACGACCCATCTGTTTGGGCCGTTTTATCTGCCACAACCGTCTGACCTATTCTTCGCCAAGACCCATGGCAACAGACTTTTATAGAAAACAAGTCCACTTTATTTTTATTTATTTTTTGACTTTTTTTTTTTTTTTTTTGAATTTTTTATTGCCAAATACTTTTGTCCATATATATTCTGTCCCATCATTTGTCTTTGCATACACAATTTTGCTTTTTCATTTTTTTTTTTCTCACATACGGGGGGGTACGCAGACCCCAACAATACAAGAACATAAACATATTCTTAATAACAATAACATCCATGCAACAATTTACATATAGCTTATCATCATCATCATCAGCATGAGTTTGAGTGGGTGTCAAGGCAATACCCCTACCCACTTGGTGCACACAACAATAACTTGCCCAATGTGCCCTTCAGTTGTTCAGTCAGATACCAGTCTGTTAGTGTGAATGGACCTATAACTGTCTGAATTTCGTTTTCTGTCATGTATGTAATAATAAACTTCCTCCATTTTTTAAAAAGGTTCTTTGTATTTTTATCTTTTACTCTTACAGTATCTATACGTTCCCAGTGGAAGAGTTTCTTCAGCACCTCTGGCTGTAACCACCTCTGCAGAATACATCGTTTAACCACTAGACATATTGAGTGAAACAAGACAGGAAGAGGCCGCGTGTTGTGATCCTCAGTCTCATAGTGGAACAAAAATAGTTGTGGCGTGACCTGTACCGACTGGCCCCAAATAGTTTGCACCATGTTTCCTACCGCTGTCCAGAGGTCCTTGCTGTGCGAACACTCCCATAGTCCATGGAATAAATCGGTCTACACTTTGGACAGTGTGTTATTCTGTCAGCTTTGTCAGGGTGTGGGGGTATGTTGAATCCAAATATAGCCCTATGTATTATCCTCAGTTGCATGTCCCTCCATACTTCATTTATAATATGTTTCCTGACTCTCATCCAGCCCTGATACATCATTTGCGATCCATTTTCAATACCTAGTTGCTCTTCCCATTTTTTGAACCCATCTACCCTGTCTCTTTGAGAGTCTGCCTCTTTTAGTCTGGCGTATAATTGCGAGACCGATACTCCCCAAGTCCAGTATTTTATCCAAAGTGTTTCGGGTGATTTCCTTGTGAACAACCACTAAGTTGGACATGATGGCCATTTTTATTTGAGCATACTGTATAGTCTGGAAGGGTCTCAAGGAAAATTTGGCTATTAGTTCCTCCTCTTTAAGCCACCTAGGCTCTTGAGCATGTAAGAGATGCTGCACTAAGAGTATACCCTTCGTTTTCCATTCTAAGAAAAGGCTATTTGTCTGTCCCAGTTTGAATTCTGGATTATTCCAGAGCGGTAAGTGTTTTGACACCCTAAAAGAGAGCCAGTATCTCTTACGCAGGATCCTCCAGGCCGCTATGGTGTCTTTTATTATAATGGAGTGTTTTATCCAAGAAGGGATAACCGATAGTCTAGAATGCAGCAATGCCATCAGCGACCAGGGGGCACAAAATGCCACCTGCCACCAGCGGCACAAAATGCCATCAGCGACCAGGGGGCACAAAATCCCACCTCTAAAGACAGTGGGGCATAAGTCAGACGATATATGGATACTAAAGTGCTACCTATACGTATTCCCAGATATTTTATACTAGATCTCGCTACTGGCACACCTGCGATGGACATTGTTTGACCCCCAGTTTCAACACCTCTTTTGTTTCTAAGGAAGAGTGTTTCACTTTTGATCCGGTTTATTCGGAGCCCGGAGAAAGATCCAAAATCTGACAAAGTTTGCGTTACTGTTTGTAAGTCCCCAATAGGGTCTGCCATAAATAGCACAATATCATCCGCGAATAGTGCTACTCGCAGATTCTTCTGACCCACCGTCAACCCCTCAAATACTCCTTGCGTGTCCAGATATCTCGCCAGTGGCTCGATAGCCAGGTCAAACAGGAGGGGGGACAATGGGCATCCCTGTCGAGCTCCTCTCTGAAGATTGAATGTACTGGATATATGGCCTGCATTGTATATCCTTGCTTTAGGATTATGGTAAATCTTTCCTAGCACTGTTCTAAAAAGGCCCGTGAACCCCATTTCATCTAAAACCAAGTTCATCCAGCTCCAGCCCAGGCTGTCAAAAGCCTTTTCGGCATCTAATGTTACTATGGCAGGGTTCCGCCCAGCATATCTCTCCGTCTTCGCCACCGACAAGGCCAGCAAAACTTTCCTAATATTGGTGACAGCAGATCTTCCTTTCACAAAGCCAACCTGGTCAGAAGATATGAGAAAAGGCAATATATTGGCCAGTCTATTCGCCAGGATTTTAGATAGTATTTTAAAATCCTGGTTAATCAGGGAGATCGGCCGATATGACGAAGGGCTATCCTGGGGCCTCCTTATGTATCAGTGTGACATAAGCTAAATTCATATGGTCCGATATATTGTTCCCTGCCGCTACTGAAGCATATAAAGTGGTGAGTGTCGGTGCTATCTGCGTACTCAGGGCTTTATAGAAATCAGGGGTGAACCCATCGGGACCCGGGGCCTTCCCAGAGGGAAAAGATTTTATGGTTTCCTGCACTTCCTGGGCCGTTATTGGGGCATTTAGGGAATTGCTTTGTTCTTCTGTGAGTTTGGATAATGGCAGGGTCTCTAGGAACGGTTTTCCGCCTCCCACCTCTTCCTCACTCTTGTAAAAGTTGGCGAAGTAGTCACCAAAGATTTCTATGATCCTTTCCGGTCTATCCTCCTTTTTCCCCATCCCTCCCAAGTAGGCTGTGTACATGTGTCATTTTCCGTTTACCTTTGGCTAGGGATGCTAATAACTTTCCGGATTTGTTCCCGTATTTGTGAAATTCTATGTCATATTGGGTTTTCTTTATATCTTCCTGTTTAGATGCCCACATGTCAAAGTCTCTCATGGCCAATACCCATTTTTCTCTAGCCTCCCTAGTCCCGACCGAGGTGAAGTGTACATATGCCTTTCTCAGAGTGTCACTGGCTGCTTCGTATTTATTCCTGACAAGCTTTTTAATGTTAGAAACATAGGCGGCCCCTCAGCACAGTCTTAGCCGTCTCCCAGAACAGCAAGGGAGAGGGAACATGATCTGCATTATCCCCCACAAACTCCATCCACCACCCTTGCATGATTTTTATGAAGTTTTCATCGCGCAATAGAAAGTTTGGGAATCTCCACACATATTCCTTGTTCCATGAGTACTGGCCCACTAACTCCAAGAGCACCGGAGAGTGGTCAGAAATAACCATGTCTTTAATACTGACTTCTACAACTTTTTGAAGGATGTTACTGGAAAGGAAACAGTAATCTATTCGGGACCAAGTATCATGAGCATGAGAGTAGTGTGTATACTCCCTATCTTGTGGATGATATAGTCTCCAACTGTCCCTAAGTGACAGTAGGGTAGCAAACCCCGCCAACACGTCTTGTTTCCCCTTGGACCTGTCATTCTGTCTGTCCATCTGCGTGTGCATGACCATGTTGAAATCACCTCCCACTATTAAATTCGAGCAGGAATTCTGCAATATTGTTTTGCTCAAGGCATTGATAAACTTTTCTTGGCCTGTATTTGGAGCAGATATGTTATAAATATTGTAGTCACCAAAGGGCCCTGAAATGTGCACGTGCACCATGCGACCTTCTGAATCTGTCTCCACCTTGTGGACAAGATGGGAAAGATGTCTCCCTATCAAGATTAACACACCTGCTTTTCTTTCCACCGCCGCTGATCCTAAGACCTTTCCCACCCACAGCTTCTCCATCCTGTGAAAATGATTATACGAGATGGGTCTCCTGCAGCAATGCAATGTCTGTTTCAGTCTTTTGAGATGCCGTAAGATTTTAATACGCTTATTAGGGGAGCGCAGCCCCTTGATATTCCATGAGATTTTCCACCCTTCGCCCTTTCCACCCTCCTTCTACCCGGCAAATGCAGGGCCTGCGGTAGGTCGTATTCAAACAGTTGGCGCAAGTCCTTTACAGGTACAGACTCAGGAACCCCCACCATTCTGACATTGCTTCTCCTGGGTCTGTTCTCTAGATCCTCAATCCTATCTTTCAGCTTGTCAGCCATTTGGATTATATCTTGAATTTTCACAGAGGCCTCCGTTGCTTCCTCCTCCACATTAGCTACTCTCTGCTCCACCTCTTGTTACCTTGGCCTGTCACCTCCTCCACATTAGCTACTCTCTGCTCCACCTCTGTAAGCATGTTACCTTGGCCTGTCACCTCCTCCACATTAGCTACTCTCTGCTCCACCTCTTGTTACCTTGGCCTGTCACCTCCTCCACATTAGCTACTCTCTGCTCCACCTCTTGTTACCTTGGCCTGTCACCTCCTCCACATTAGCTACTCTCTGCTCCACCTCTTGTTACCTTGGCCTGTCACCTCCTCCTGCAGCTTGTTCAGGGCAGTCTGCACTGTGGATGCCAGGGAGGCGATGATGTCTGGAGCCAGTAGCTTTGCCACTTCTATGGCCAGGGTTTTAGTGTCCACTGTGCCCCCTGCTGTGCCGAACATGTCGACCTGCGTGTCTGCAGGTATCTGGGATTGCGCTCCGCTCTCTTCCTCCGTTATAGGAGGCACTGCTGCGTCCTGGGTCAGCGCCATCTTGGGAGCTTCACGCTCCTCTACGCTTTGCCGCCGGCTTGTGGAAGAGGATTTCTGCCCGCTCCTGAGTAAGTAACGCGCCATACAGGGGCTGGAGCTTGGTGTGCTGCAGATATTTCCCCAACTTGCGGGAGATTGTCGGAGCGAGTGGATTTTTTCATGCGGCGGTGAGGAGCCGAGGTCCCTGCTGCCTCACATACCAGCGCCAGAACCCAACAAGTCCACATAAATCAGAGGCCGCAGTCTCCAGGTGCCTCTCTTTAACTAGAGACAATTTCAGCATACACGCTTCTTTTGCACCACAGACATCACAGTCTTATCAGCAGAGATCTCCGTCTCTTTAAATTGGGCTTCTGGCCCTTTAAGCTCCAATACGACCGTCAGCAGCACCTGCTCTTTCTGACATGCCGTTGCCCCTAGCAACGCTTTGCCTTTTTAGCATGGACAACATCCGAGTGCCCTTTTTGCATGGACATTTGCTGATGCCCGCATCCTCCACCAATTGTAAGGGATCGCTTTACATCAGGGGGTCGCGCTCACAGACTTCTTCGCCAGACACCAAGTTTAACCCCTTCACTACCGAGCCACTTTTCACCTTAAATCCCAGGCTGATTTTTGCAAATCTGACATGTGTCACTTTATGTGGTAATAACTTTTACTTATCCAGGCCATTCTGAGATTGTTTTCTCGTCACATATTGTACTTCATGACAGTGATAAAATTGAGTCAAAAAATTTCATTTTTATTTATAAAAAAATATACTAAATTTACAAAAAATGTTGAAAAATTTCCAAATTCTTAATTTCTTTACTTTTATAATAGATAGTAATACCTTCAAAAATAGTAATTACTTTACATTCCCCTTATGTCTACTTCATGTTTGGATCAGTTTGTGAATGACATTTTATTTTTTGGGGACCTTAGAAGTTTAGAAGCAAATCTTGAAATTTTTCAGAAAATTTCCAAAACCCACTTTTTAAGGAGCATTTCAGGTCTGAAGTCACTTTGTGAGGCTTACATAATAGAAACCACCCAAAAATGACCCAATTTTAGAAACTCCACCCCTCAAGATATTCAAAACTGATTTGACAAACTTTGTTAACCCTTTAGGTCATGGATGTCAAACTCATGGCCCTCCAGATGTTGCAAAACTACAACTCCCTTCATTCCCTGATAGCTGTAGTATCCCCAGGCATGATGGTAGTTGTAGTTTTGCAACAGCTGGAGGGCCACGAGTTTGACATCCCTGCTTTAGGTGTTCCACAAGAATGAATGGAAAATGGAGATGAAATTTTAGTCACTTTTTTTGGCAGATTTTCCATTTGAATCATTTTTTTTCCACTAACAAAGCAAGGGTTAACAGCCAAACAAAACTCAATATTTATTTCCCCGATTCTTTAGTTTATAGAAACACCCCATATGTAGTTGTAAACTGCTGTACGGGCACACGGCAGGGCGTAGAAGGAAAGGAACGCCGTATGGTTTTTGCAAAGCAGATTTCACTGGGATAATTTTAAGCTGCCATGTGACATTTTAAGCCCCCCTGATGCACCCCTAGAGTAGAAACTCCAAAGAAATTACCCCATTTTGGAAACTACGGGATAAGGTGGCAGTTTGGTTGGTACTATTTTAGGGTACATATGATTTTTGGTTGCTCTATATTATACTTTTTGTGAAGCAAGGTATAATGAAATCTGAGGTAGATAGACAGATAGATAAATAGATAGATTTGAGGTTTTCCTAAACTTGCATTACCAATAGCTGATTGTATGTCAGTGTTTTTTGATCTATTAAGGACTTTTGCATATTGTGCCTCTAGTTGCCAACCAGTCTGCAAAGAGGTGAGACACTCCACATTCTCAGAGGAAACTCCATTTAGCACTAGCCTGCTACTTACTATCCATATGGGCATACTAATGAAGACCTGGAAGAGGACACTAAAAATGCAGGGCAACCCCAGACATGGTGGCTGCTAACCCAGCAGGTGGTCTAAGCCATTCAGTAGGTGGATGAAATGAATATCAGAAGCCATAACTCCGACCTCATAACACCCACATCGTCAGAACCCTGGTAATTGTGTTCAGCCTGACATGGGCTTCGAGGAGAGTCTAGACACAACATACTGGAGAAGGAGGCATTTCTCGGTATTCAGGATCTGGCCTTCTGGAAGTCATAACTCGGTTATATTTGGTGTCTGTATGACCGGGACGGGGCGACTCAGATTATGGGATCTTACCTGTACCCGCAGTCCCTGTCATACGGCGAGGAATTGCAGTGATTCATATTGCCACATCGGTCAGCCGTTTGGAAAGGTGGGGCAAAAACCTGAATAATATCAGACGTCCCAGAAGGCCGGACCGAAAGAAGGGAGGGAGGCTCCATCACAGCGCACCCCTCGACCGAGGATGGGATAAAAATGGGTGGTTGGGGACAGTTCATTGTCAGCCATTTGGGGATCCACATTGTTTGGAGTGACTGCCCGTATCCTCATCTGTCCCCGCAGCCGGAATATAACTGCTGCATCTCAGTAAGCCAATATTCTGTATTTTATCCCTTTTATGTTATCTGTTTACTGCATTGTTATTGTATGTATAATTTTGTTTTTCATCTTTTATCTGACACTTTCTTTTTGTATTGCACTGCACTATTGTGTAATAAATGTAAAAATTGATAAGTCCTTTCCTTGTTGTCCTATAGAACTTGCTCTTTCGGAGGGAATAACGTTACCGGTAGTGTTTCAGAGGATTTTAGGTCCCATATAGATAACTGGTGTTACAGTGTTAATTTTGGGTTGAGAGAATATATTTGTATAGGCCCCTATTGCCTCATAGTATAGGTGGTGGCAGCAATTGTGATAGAAAATATTGGGGTGTTAGAATCTAGGGGAGTTAGTTAACATAATTCCGTCATCTAGAATAGGTGGGAATTTGTGGTAAATTGATGAGCTCACTAGTATAATTCACCCCGGTGACCCGAGAGTAGGGATCGTTACACAAGGTAACAAAAAATAGCTGTTTTGGCACCGTTTTTATTTTTTGTTATTTACAGTGTTCATATTAACCCAAAAACTGTACCAATCAAAACGTCAACTCTTCCTGCAAAAAACGAGCCCCTGCACAAGACGATCGGCAGAAAAATAAAAAATATGGCGTTCAAAAATGGAGACCCAAAAACATAATTTTATTTTCCAAAATGCTTTATTATGTAAAACTTAAACAAATATAAAAAGTAGACATATTTGGTATTGTCACGTCCGTAACAACGTGCGCTATAAAAATACCACATGATCGAACCTGTCGGGAGAACATTGTAAAAAAACAAATAAAAACTATGCCAGAACAGCCATTTTTTTGTTACTTGCCTCATAAAAAACGTAATATAGAGCAATAAAAAATCATTTGTACCCCAAAATAGTATACAAACTACCAAAAATGGTGTGGTATCAAAAGGCAGGAAGCGCTCCACCCCAAGTCTGACTAAACCCTCAAACTGGTGTTAATTGAGAATTTAGCCAATATATCCTTATATGAAGGACATATCTGAGCCCGAGCACCGCGCCAAGGTATCTCAAGTAGCTCGGGACCTAACGCTAACCTACCTGTGCCGTATGGGCAATACCAGGAGCCAGTGGGTGAATTACAGGAGCGTAAGGTCCCACCAGTTTGAGGGTTTAGTCAGACTTGTTTGTTTGCATCCAAAGTTCACCTTCCTTATTAATTTTTTCCCCAAAATAGTATCAATAAAACTAACACCTTGTCCCGTAGTTTCCAAAATGGGGTAAATTTTTGAGAGTTTCTACTGTAGGGGTGCATCAGGGGGGCTTAAATGGGACATGGTGTCTAAAAACCAGTCCAGCAAAATCTGCCCTCCAAAATCCACATGGCGCTCCTTTCCTTCTGCGCCCTGCCGTGTGCCCGTACAGCAGTTTTCCACCATATGTGGGGTGTTTCTGTTAACTGCAGAGTCAGGCTAAATGATATTGAGTTTTATTTGGCTGTTAACCCTTGTTGTATAACAGAATAAAATTGATTCAAATGGAGATCTGCCCAAAAAGTTAAATTTAGAAATTTCATCTCCATTTTGCTTTAATTCTTGTGGAACACCTAAAGGGTTAACAAAGTTTGTAAAATCAGTTTTGAGTAAGGCTACTTTAGCTACTTTCAAAACGCTTTCGTTACAATAATACAACCGTATGCATCCGCCATGAACTCCATTGAAAGTCAATGGGGGACGGATTAGTTTTCTACTGTGTCAGAGAAAACGGATCCGTCCCCATTGACTTACATGCTTGCAGCGTTATTCTGTCCGCGACGGGGACGCAACCAAACAGAACGGAATGCGGTTTGGTGCATCCTGTTTAGTTTTGTCCCCATTGACAATGAATGGAGACAAAACTGAAGCGTTTTCTTCCTATGATGGATCACAATAGCGGAATTAAAAAACGCAGATGTGAAAGCGGCCTAACTTGAGGGGTGTAGTTTCTATAATGGGGTCATTTATGATGGGTTTCCACTATGTAAGCCCCACAAAGTGACTTCAGACCTGAACTGGTCTTTAAAAAAGTGGGTTTTGGAAATTTTCTTAAAAATTTTAAGAATCGCTTCTAAACTTCTAATCCTTGTAACGTCCTAAAAAATAAAATGACATTTACAAAATGATGCCGACATAAAGCGGATGTTTGGGGAATGTAAAGTAATTTTGTGAGGTATCACTTTCTGTTTTAAAAGCAGAGAAATTGAAATTTTGAAGATTGCAAATTTTTCAAATTTTTTTATTTGACTTCACAGGACACAGGACCTGAGCCACCATGATGTCCCATAGTCAACATCAGCCATATTTACCATCCACAGCCAGTTCTCCAGATACTTCCTGAGCCCCGAAGGTCACATCTCCTGGCAGGAAGATAATGGGTTAAATGATGAGTGGGAGAAACCTTCCGAAAAATCCCCACAGAAGAAAAGAAAGCTTTATTTCTCATTTTCATTCAAGTCGTCCTTTAGTTTTTTTTCAAAGATTTTCCTTTTTTCTCTTTTTTTCTTTTCACTGATGTTTTCGAAGGTTTTGCATAATAATTTTTATTTTCATATCTAACTGTTTTGTTTATACTGTTTTTTTGGGGGCATTTTAGTTTAAATATTATTTTAGTTTTTTTTAGCCTACTTTTATGATTTTTTTAGCTTAGATATTTTTTTTTTATTCATGTAAAAAAAATTTTTCATAGTTTATTGGTCAGATTTTTTTTATTTTTTGACAATATTTTTAGTTTATTCTTAACCACCTCCGGACCGCCTAACGCACATGTGCGTTCCGGAGGTGGCAGCCCTGCGCACAGTCACGCATATATGCGTCATCTCGCGAGACGCGAGATTTCCTGTGAACGCGCGCACACAGGCGCGCGCGCTCACAGGAACGGAAGGTAAGCGAGTGGATCTCCAGCATGCCAGCGGCGATCGTTCGCTGGCAGGCTGGAGATCTAAATTTTTTAACCCCTAACAGGTATATTAGACGCTGTTTTCATAACAGCGTCTAATATACCTCCTACCTGGTCCTCTGGTGGTCCCTTTTGTTAGGATCGACCACCAGAGGACTCAGGTAGGTCAGTACAGTCGCACCAAACACTACACTACACTACACCCCCCCCCCGTCACTTATTAACCCCTTATAAACCCCTGATCACCCATGATCACCCCATATAAACTCCCTGATCACCCCCCTGTCATTGATCACCGCCCTGTCATTGATCACCCCCCTGTCATTGATCACCCCCCTGTCATTGATCACCCCCCTGTCATTGATCACCCCCCCTGTCATTGATCACCCCCCTGTCATTGATCACCCCCCTGTCAGGCTCCGTTCAGACGTCCGTATGATTTTTACGGATCCACGGATACATGGATCGGATCCGCAAAAAGCATACGGACGTCTGAATGGAGCCTTACAGGGGGGTGATCAACCATATACACTCCCTGATCACCCCCTGTCATTGATCACCCCCCTGTCATTGATCACTCCCCTGTAAGGCTCCATTCAGACGTCCGCATGATTTTTACGGATCCATGGATACATGGATCGGATCCGCAAAACACATGCGGACGTCTGAATGGAGCCTTACAGGGGGTGATCAATGACAGGCGGGTGATCACCCATATACACTCCCTGATCACCCCCCTGTCATTGATAACCCCCCTGTAAGGCTCCATTCAGACGTCCGCATGTGTTTTGTGGATCCGATCCATGTATCCATGGATCCGTAAAAATCACGCGGATGTCTGAATGGAGCCTTACAGGGGGGGTGATCAGTGACAGGGGGGTGATCACCCTGATCACCCCCCTGTCATTGATAACCCCCCTGTAAGGCTCCATTCAGACGTCCGCATGTGTTTTGTGGATCCGATCCATGTATCCATGGATCCGTAAAAAATCATGCGGATGTCTGAATGGAGCCTTACAGGGGGGGTGATCAGTGACAGGGGGGTGATCACCCTGATTACCCTGATCACCCCCTGTCATTGATAACCCCCCTGTAAGGCTCCATTCAGACGTCCGCATGCGTTCTGTGGATCCGATCCATGTATCCATGGATCCGTAAAAAATCATGCGGATGTCTGAATGGAGCCTTACAGGGGGGGTGATCAGTGACAGGGGGGTGATCACCCTGATTACCCTGATCACCCCCTGTCATTGATAACCCCCCTGTAAGGCTCCATTCAGACGTCCGCATGCGTTCTGTGGATCCGATACATGTATCCATGGATCCGTAAAAAATCATGCGGATGTCTGAATGGAGCCTTACAGGGGGGGTGATCAGTGACAGGGGGGTGATCACCCTGATTACCCTGATCACCCCCTGTCATTGATAACCCCCCTGTAAGGCTCCATTCAGACGTCCGCATGTGTTTTGTGGATCCGATCCATGTATCCATGGATCCGTAAAAAATCATGCGGATGTCTGAATGGAGCCTTACAGGGGGGGTGATCAATGACAGGGGGGTGATCAGGGAGTCTATATGGGTGATCACCCCCCTGTCATTGATCACCCCCCCCCTGGTAAGGCTCCATTCAGACATTTTTTTTGGCACAAGTTAGCGGAAATTTTTTGTTTGTTTTTGTTTTTTCTTACTAAGTCTCATATTCCACTAACTTGTGTCAAAAAATAAAATCTCCCATGAACTCGCCATACCCCTCACGGAATCCAAATGCGTAAACATTTTTAGACATTTATATTCCAGACTTCTTCTCACGCTTTAGGGCCCCTAAAAAGCCAGGGCAGTATAAATACCCCACATGTGACCCCATTTCGGAAAGAAGACACCCCAAGGTATTCCGTGAGGGGCATATTGAGTCCATGAAAGATTGAAATTTTTGTCCTAAGTTAGCGGAAAGTGAGACTTTGTGAGAAAAAAACAACAAAAAAAAAAATCAATATCCGCTAACTTATGCAAAAAATAAAAAATTCTAGGAACTCGCCATGCCCCTCATTGAATACCTTGTGGTGTCTTCTTTCCAAAGTGGGGTCACATGTGGGGTATTTATACTGCCCTGGCTTTTTAGGGGCCCGAAAGTGTGAGAAGAAGTCTGGGATCCAAATGTCTAAAAATGCCCTCCTAGAAGGAATTTGGGCCCCTTTGCGCATCTAGGCTGCAAAAAAGTGTCACACATGTGGTATCGCCGTACTCAGGAGAAGTTGGGGAATGTGTTTTGGGGTGTCATTTTACATATACCCATGCTGGGTGAGAAAAATATCTTGGTCAAATGCCAACTTTGTATAAAAAAAATGGGAAAAGTTGTCTTTTGCCAAGATATTTCTCTCACCCAGCATGGGTATATGTAAAATGACCCCCCAAAACACATTGCCCAACTTCTCCTGAGTACGGCGATACCACATGTGTGACACTTTTTTGCTGCCAAGGTGGGCAAAGGGGCACATATTCCAAAGTGCACCTTTCGGATTTCACCGGTCATTTTTTTACAGATTTTGATTGCAAAGTTCTTCTCACACATTTGGGCCCCTAAATTGCCAGGGCAGTATAACTACGCCACAAGTGACCCCATTTTGGAAAGAAGACACCCCAAGGTATTCCGTGAGGGGCATGGCGAGTTCCTAGAATTTTTTATTTTTTGTCGCAAGTTAGTGGAATATGAGACTTTGTAAGGAAAAAAGAGAAAAAAAAAAATCATCATTTTCCGCTAACTTGTGACAAAAAATAAAAAATTCTAGGAACTCGCCATGCCCCTCACGGAATACCTTGGGGTGTCTTCTTTCCAAAATGGGGTCACTTGTGGGGTAGTTATACTGCCCTGGCAATTTAGGGGCCCGAAATGTGTGAGAAGAACTTTGCAATCAAAATGTGTAAAAAATGACCGGTGAAATCCAAAAGGTGCACTTTGGAATATGTGCCCCTTTGCCCACCTTGGCAGCAAAAAAGTGTCACACATGTGGTATCGCCGTACTCAGGAGAAGTTGGGCAATGTGTTTTGGGGGGTCATTTTACATATACCCATGCTGGGTGAGAGAAATATCTTGGCAAAAGACAACTTTTCCCATTTTTTTTATACAAAGTTGGCATTTGACCAAGATATTTTTCTCACCCAGCATGGGTATATGTAAAATGACACCCCAAAACACATTCCCCAACTTCTCCTGAGTACGGCGATACCACATGTGTGACACTTTTTTGCTGCCAAGGTGGGCAAAGGGGCACATATTCCAAAGTGCACCTTTTGGATTTCACCGGTCATTTTTTACACATTTTGATTGCAAAGTTCTTCTCACACATTTCGGGCCCCTAAATTGCCAGGGCAGTATAACTACCCCACAAGTGACCCCATTTTGGAAAGAAGACACCCCAAGGTATTCTGTGAGGGGCATGGCGAGTTCCTAGAATTTTTTATTTTTTGTCGCAAGTTAGTGGAATATGAGACTTTGTAAGAAAAAATAAATAAATAAAAATCATCATCATTTTCCGCTAACTTGTGACAAAAAATAAAAAGTTCTATGAACTCACTATGCCCATCAGCGAATACCTTAGGGTGTCTACTTTCCGAAATGGGGTCATTTGTGGGGGTTTTCTACTGTTTGGGCATTGTAGAACCTCAGGAAACATGACAGGTGCTCAGAAAGTCAGAGCTGCTTCAAAATGCGGAAATTCACATTTTTGTACCATAGTTTGTAAATGCTATAACTTTTACCCAAACCATTTTTTTTTTTGCCCAAACATTTTTTTTTTATCAAAGACATGTAGAACAATAAATTTGGCGAAAAATTTATATATGGATGTCTTTTTTTTTGCAAAATTTTACAGCTGAAAGTGAAAAATGTCATTTTTTTGCAAAAAAAATCGTTACATTTTGATTAATAACAAAAAAAGTAAAAATGTCAGCAGCAATAAAATACCACCAAATGAAAGCTCTATTAGTGAGAAGAAAAGGAGGTAAAATTCATTTGGGTGGTAAGTTGCATGACCGAGCGATAAACGGTGAAAGTAGTGTAGTGCCGAAGTGTAAAAAGTGCTCTGGTCATGAAGGGGGTTTCACCTAGCGGGGCTGAAGTGGTTAAAGGGGTTATCCGAGTTAAAAATAAATAAATAAAACCTCTTAAAACCCATCTGGATATACATATAATTTGGTTAAGCTAGATTTCATCAAGTTAAAACCCATACTTACACCTTTTCATGGTTCTGTTATTGCCGTGTTTACATGCTGAGGGGGCGTATAACAGCAATGGTATACAGAGTATGGTGGCTCTCTATCGCCTATAGCTATGAATGGGTGCTACTAAGCCTAATGACTCACCCGGTCAAAATAGAAATACATATAATATGTAGAGGGGCTGAGCACTCCCCAATGGACCACACAGGGAATATTGACTGAACATTAATTATCGCAAGCAAACATTTCATTCCAGTCTGGACATTCATTCGAAAATATCACCATACAGTTGATTACTTATCTTCTGATTGTCGAATATTTACACATCGAATTACCTGCAAATCACCATCGATTTTCCTGTATAACAAAGTCAGATATATTGTGCTTTTGTAAGCCAACGCTACTTAACCATTTATGCTCTTAATCCGTATAACTTTTTATCACACTTTACAGTGTATTTTTTTATAGAGTATTTTTATTGTATACTTAGTTTTATTGTAATTTCGTTGAATTTTAGATCTATATATTGGTGTAATAAATTTAATAATCTTTGAATAGTTTGTGTGGTCCATTGGGGAGAGTGCTCAGCCTCTCTACGTATAACAACAATCTTCCCCTCCCCCTGCTCTGCACATCCTAACTTTGCATAAACCAGTCACATGATCATCCTGTCACTTGCAGAAACACAGGCTCGATGTATCTAAGCTCTATGGCAGCTCTGTGTATCTAAGCTCGATGTATCTAAGCTCTATGGCAGCTCTGTGTATCTAAGCTCTATGGCAGCTCTGTATCTAAGCTCGATGTATGGCAGCTCTGTATCTAAGCTCGATGTATCTAAGCTCTATGGCAGCTCGATGTATCTAAGCTCTATGGCAGCTCTGTGTATCTAAGCTCTATGGCAGCTCTGTGTATCTAAGCTCTATGGCAGCTCTGTGTATCTAAGCTCTATGGCAGCTCTGTGTATCTAAGCTCTATGGCAGCTCTGTGTATCTAAGCTCTATGGCAGCTCTGTGTATCTAAGCTCTATGGCAGCTCTGTGTATCTAAGCTCTATGGCAGCTCTGTGTATCTAAGCTCTATGGCAGCTCTGTGTATCTAAGCTCTATGGCAGCTCTGTGTATCTAAGCTCTATGGCAGCTCTGTGTATCTAAGCTCTATGGCAGCTCTGTGTATCTAAGCTCTATGGCAGCTCTGTGTATCTAAGCTCTATGGCAGCTCTGTGTATCTAAGCTCTATGGCAGCTCTGTGTATCTAAGCTCTATGGCAGCTCTGTGTATCTAAGCTCTATGGCAGCTCTGTGTATCTAAGCTCTATGGCAGCTCTGTGTATCTAAGCTCTATGGCAGCTCTGTGTATCTAAGCTCTATGGCAGCTCTGTGTATCTAAGCTCTATGGCAGCTCTGTGTATCTAAGCTCTATGGCAGCTCTGTGTATCTAAGCTCTATGGCAGCTCTGTGTATCTAAGCTCTATGGCAGCTCTGTGTATCTAAGCTCTATGGCAGCTCTGTGTATCTAAGCTCTATGGCAGCTCTGTGTATCTAAGCTCTATGGCAGCTCTGTGTATCTAAGCTCTATGGCAGCTCTGTGTATCTAAGCTCGATGTATCTAAGCTATATGGCAGCTCTATGTATCTAAGCTCTATGGCAGCTCTGTGTATCTAAGCTGTATGTATCTAATATAGCTTAGATAGATATAGGTGTCATATATGACACCTATATCTAAGCTATATTACAGCCATATCTATGTTGACTATATACTATGTATTTACTGTCCCCCCTCCCCCCCATAGACAATGCAGTCACCCCTCCCCTCCATACACACAATGCAGTCACCCCCACCCCTCCATACACACAATGCAGTCACCCCCACCCCTCCACACACACAATGCAGTCAACCCTCCCCTCCACACACACATGCAGTCAACCCCACCCCTCCACACACACAATGCACTCACCCCCACCCCTCCATACACACAATGCACTCACCCCCACCCCTCCATACACAACAATGCACTCCACCCCCAACCCTGCATACACACAATGCACTCACCCCCACCCCTGCATACACACAATGCACTCACCCCCACCCCTCCATACACACAATGCACTCACCCCACCCCTCCATACACACAATTGCACTCACCCCCACCCCTCATACACAACAATGCACTCACCCCCACCCCTCCATACACACAATGCACTCACCCCCATACACACAATGCACTCACCCCCACCCCTCCATACACACAATGCCTCACCCCCACCCCTCCATACACACAATGCACTCACCCCCCACCCCTCCCCCCCCCCTCCACACAATGCAGTCACCCCCACCCCTCCATACACAATGCAGTCACCCCCCCCTCCATACACACAATGCATCACCCCCACCCCTCCATACACACAATGCACACCCCCACCCCTCCATACACACAATGCATCACCCCCCCCCCCATACACACAATGCAGTCACCCCCACCCCTCCATACACACAATGCACTCACCCCACCCCTC